>NW_022639497.1:1205443-1222851 GCF_010583005.1 Odontomachus brunneus
AATTTGAAGAAAAAAATCCTAATGTAAAAATGTCGAGGCTATAATACTTTTCAAATTAAATATAAACGATTAAAGTTGACCAATTATATCGGCTAAAGTACGCGCTCACATACGTACGGTACAACACACAATGATACATGCATATAAGTGAGAATTTGCATAAGATATGAAATTAGTTGTAAATCTCTGAAAAAAACATCAAATGTGTCTTATTGATTCTCATAAATATATTGTGATATTTTATTCAAAACATTTTGACAAAATTATTATTATTTGCGATATGTTTATTTAAATGATAAAAAAGGCAGATTATTATTACATACGTTATTGTATGTATGGAACTTCTGTACGAATATTTTGAAAAGGAGCGACACGTACATGCAGTTGTACCCTTGTGTTGTATCGTACCTGAGCGCGCGTACTTTAGCCAGTATAATTGGTCAACTTTGATTGTTTATAATTTGAAAAGTGTTATAGCCTCGACATTTTTGCATTAAGATTTTTTTATTCAAATTACCTCAGGAATCCATCCTTAAGAGATAATACGGTAGTGGCAGAACACCCTGTATATTAGACATATATCCATGTTTATATATAATACATTTGTTATGTATAAAACATATATATATCCATGTTTTTTTCTTTGTCTCGCGAGAAATTATACATACAAAGTAAAAATAATTACAAAATAAAGGTTGAAATTAGCAAGTAATTACAAGTAATTGGCCAAAATTGCCAAGAATTGCAAGTAACTGACAAGAAGTACAAATAATTAACAACATGAACGTCGATAGTATAAATATACATAATATGAAGGTCGAACTAATCACGATAACATTAACAACGTGAACGTCGATAGTATAAATATACATAATATGAAGGTCGAACTAATGAAATTTTCTGGTATCTCAAGAGATCAATTGCGCTATTAGTTACAATTATATTATATATATATATATATATATATATATATATATATATATATATATATATACAGGGTGTCCCGTCACTACCGCATTATCTTTTAAGGGTGGATTCCTGAGGTAAATTGAAGAAAAAAATCCTAATATAAAAATGTCGAGGCTATAATACTTTTCAAATTAAATATAAACGATTAAAGTTGACCAATTATATCGGCTAAAGTACGCGCGCTCACATACGTACGGTACAACACACAATGGTACATGCGCATAAGTGAGAATTTGCATAAGATATGAAATTAGTTGTAAATCTCTGAAAAAAACATCAAATGTGTCTTATATAACATAATGTTTCTCGTAAGTATATCTTTGTGCTTGTGAAACGCGCAACAATATATACTCCACGTGAATTACGATAATCAAACTGTCATACGCATCAATAATCCCTAATGGCGTAAATGTAATCGTGCAGCGAATATCCTTAGCACACAGTGATGGATATCCTTATCAACGTTCACTTGCCTTATACACTCTTTGTATATTAAAATAAACGATGACACTTGAATGATCATTAAGTTCATTTAAGATCGTTACGTTCACGTTTACATGTGGCATATATAATATCTTTCTTTTTTCGGACAATCGGACTTCGCTCACTAACTATGCACATTCAGATCGTTGAATTTCAAATAAGACTTAATCAGGTATTTTTATCGTGAACTTATCAATAATCAATGAGAGAAAATTAATCCCGTTTTTCGTTTTCGTTGCCACCATTGAGCTCATTTGATTTTTAGCGGGTTATGTTTCAAACCTTTCTATGCGCAAAAAATCCAGGTTTCATCCATGTTTGTAACCGGTTTATAATCTTTTCTTTTCTTTTCAAGATTTTCCTGAGGCATCCTCTATTCGCAATTATGAATTGAGGATGGCGCACCCCGTTATTCAGGCAACGCACCTCCGGGACTTGATCTTATTGAACAAGTTCCCTTCACTTTTCTTTCTCCTTTTTGGTGATGCTTAGTAGCAAAAGTACAGAGTGATGAAATGACGAGTGTGAATCGTAAAGACGAAGACGCGTCACACATAGTAGGCACGAGTGCGAGCGGCTGCGTATGATAATACCTCACAGAAGGGAATGCTCTACCCCGCTTTCTCCTGAAAGTGAATTGCGGTCAACCGCAGGGAAATTCGCTCCCGCGGTTATATCATTGTTCTTCGAAAAGCTTCTGATCGTTTCTTCTAGGATCCTTTATGGGGTCATTAATTTCGGGCTTGACTACAGCTTTGCGAGAAAATATCGATCGGCCTTATCGCCGTATGCTTGTATGCTCAAACGTTCACTCATGGCAACGTGTACTATCATTATCGTGTTATTTATATCGGAATAGATTATCTATTTCATAACACACGCCCCACGAAGAAAGCCGGTCGCCGCGCACAGTCACATTTGGTGCCTGCCGTGCAGTGCTTGTTTACTTCATTGATTGCAAGTTATGGTTCATTGAGCGAAGATACGATATAGCATAATAGATCGCCGTGTGACGTTAGTCGTTAGAACGATAGGGTGCACAGCTATGTCGTTGGTACCTTAATTAACGGAGGGTGCGATCATTTGGGTAGACCGTTCGTATTCGTCTGATCCCTGGCAGTAGATACAACGAGAGAGGACGTTAACTCTGCGAGCTCATACTCGTTCACCTTGGTCCGAACTTGGCCGGAATCTGGTATTTTCCCTAAAAGGATCTTTGACCTAACATCCGGACGATGGCCAGCCTAAAATTCTAAAAAGAAACACGCAATGTGCATAGGTGCAGCGACCGTGTTCAACCAGTTCTCCTCTAATCGCGGTAGCTCGTTCACGTACGTCCCGATAATATCTCGCTATTTCAAGTCATCCTCGCGTTGTAAATTGACGCGTTTCCCTCCTTCCATCCTCCTTCCTAAGTTCCATCTACGCACGGAGCGATCGAGGAAGATTGCAGTACGACGACCCCGTGAGAGGACCCTCGTCTTCTATTCTATTTTGCATTTTTTATGCTTTATCTCATACTTTCTTTCGCTTTCGGAGACGGCGAGGAATCCTGATGATTCACCTTGACCACCTTTTTCTGTCCGTTTCAATTTCATCGGTGAGCTGAACTGGAGAATTAGCTAATATTAGGTCAGGGTGTATTGAGAAGATAGCATCGAAAATTAATTGAGACTAGTTCTCAGTAATCCCGTCGTCAGTCACTAGTTCTAACGCGCCGCCAACATGACTTTCATGATATCGTGGCAGGCTACATTTGCCAAAATGATTACACGTCATCTCATTCGGTTAAATCGAATGACATGACAAATAAGTTTGATAAATTGAATTTCATATTGCACTTTTAATTTACAATTTGCGAGTTTTGCTTCGAATAAAATTTCGTATATAAAGTACATCTCGATCGTAGACTTTTAGAGTTCTGTAACAATTCTCCCTCCTCCTTCTTTTTCTCGTTCTCTCTTTCCCTCTCTTCCTCTCATTCTTTCTCTCTCCCTCTTTCTCTCTCTTTCTACCTCTCTGCACCTCGCTGCGATCACTCACTGCAATTAAGAAAAAGTGCAGCTTTATGTTCCTCGTGTTACCACCTTATGCGATGACAATTTACACTCTCATTAGGAAGACCAAGGACGAGTGTAGAGTATGAGCATGACAATGCATTATGTTCCCGTCGCCATGCGCAAGTCCCTTAATGACAAAACACGTTGCTGCATCATCGCGAGACTTCGTAGTGTTGCAACGGCCCACAGCAAGATCCAATCTTCTTCTCGTTATATGAGCATTTAAACTCATCGAAAAGTGGAATAATAAATTCTCCGTACGATCGCGTGTACGTTGGCACGCGCGCGCGCCTTCTCCTTAACGAACCTTACCCTTTCACTTTCGTATTCTTCACGATATCTGCAGGACACGACATTATAAGCCGCTCATCATTACTATTGTCGTTGCATACTTAAATATATGAGTCATACGATATGCAAGAAGGCTGCTGTGTTCTAGGTTTCCTTTTTTCGTATCCGCGATTACGATTGTTTTCGAAACACCAAGAGGGCCGATCTTTTGTTTCTCAAAGAAAAGAAAAAAGAAAACCGACGTGAGAAATCAAAGCAGAAACAGCGAACTAATTCGTAACGTGTGTGTCTTCGCAGATTTACAAATTCAACATTCAAGATGTCGGGTATCGTGGAGTGGTACAGGGATTTAATGGACAAAGGACAAGGTAATTTACGAAATATTTTAGTACCGTAAGAAAAAGAGAAAAGAACAGCGAATATTGCTTATTGTTACTATTGTATGTTTCTGCAGATCCGAGAACAGTAGGATGGTTTCTGGTACCTAGTCCCGGCCCAACCCTAACTATTGTAGTGACGTACATATACTTTTGCGTTTCCGCCGGACCGAGATATATGAAGGATAAGAAGCCGTACGATCTGAAGAACACCTTGATAGTTTACAATTTCATACAAGTCCTTTTGAGCCTTTATCTGGTCTACGAAGGTTTGGTAGCTGGCTGGTTGAACGACTACAATTTCATTTGTCAACCGGTCGATTACTCGTACAATCCTAACCCAGTCCGAGTAAGTTTGACATTTTTAAGTTAGCACTAACGATGAATCAGAGTGAATGAAAAATTGACAATCAGATTTTCGAGAGGGGGTTCTTTCGATGAGTTGAATCGGCGTGTGTACCTTGTCTCTCGCAAGAATGAAATTAAGGGGATGCCGAAGTGGGTGACGAACTCACGAGAAATGTCGATAACACAGAGACGCGATTGTCACTGAAACAATCGTGTACTATCTCGTACTTTTATTTTTCGTACTTCTTGTATATAGATCTTACATAAATTATTGTTTGTGAAAAAATTCTTCTTGTATATAGACCTTACATAAATATGTGCTGCTTTGTTTTCCATGTTAATAGAAGATATTATCACGTACATATATAGAAATCTTTTTCTGTAAACTGTTCATATACCTTTGAGCTTCTACATTCAGTTGTATAGATACAGAAATGTTCCTTAAAATTTTCGTTAACGAAACAAACGTGCGGTATGTATAAGCTACAGAATTTACTTTTATCAAGTAGGTTATTAATAAAATAAATATCAAGTATGTCAAGTAAGGTATCAAGTAAATTTAACTGACGGTTTGAAATATCAGTTTTAAAATCTTTTATCGTTTTCCTCACATATTGAGCAATGCTCTAATTTATTATTGCACGTGCTTTCAGCGTATAATCCCTTGTCCACAACCTTGCTTTAATCTTTAAGCCGTAATAAATTGACCAACCACAGTCGATTATTTTAAAGATAATCAACTGTGATTGGTCAATTTCTTACGGCTTAAAAATTAAAGCAAGGTTGTGGAAAAGGGGTAAGAGTATTTTCAATTCCAAGTGCAAGTAATACGTTGTAAACTTTGTAGAGAAAAGTCAGTGTTTCGTCGGTAAAGTTTTCAAGTATGGCATCTCCTTAAGCGAGGATCTGTCGAAGTTGCGACAAGTCACTCGCGAATTTCATCCTCGCAAGATTTCCCTCGTGAAAAGCCAAGAAAGCGAAAGGTGAAAAGGACATCTATCGCTATAAGTTCGCCTGCTGCGAGATTAGAGATACACGTGACTTATCAAGTAGTCAATTAGAAGAGATTGCGTGAACAAGTGAGGAAGAGAGGAAAGGGAGGCCGCGACTCAGGTAGATCCGTTTCACACGCGTTTGGCGATCGAAATTCTTCAACATGCACGTTTCTGCGATTCCGAAAGTAACGGGTTAGCCGACGTCGTCGTCACGAAGGTTGCGACAACTTTAAACCGCTGGTGAATTGTGCAAATTCCGCGTCCGCGCGCTCAAGAGGTGAAGGAACGTACCGTTCTCCCCGGATGAAATGTCACTCGACAACAAATACAACTATCATTACGTTTCGCCTCGATCTTTATGTAAATGAACCGTTTCGCGCGTTGTTCGCAGATGGCCCGCGCCGTTTACACGTACTTCATATGCAAGCTGATCGAGCTGTTGGACACGGTGTTCTTCGTGCTGCGCAAGAAGAATCGGCAGATCTCGTTTCTACATCTCTATCATCACTCGTTGATGCCAGTGACAGCGTGGATTGGCGCCAAGTTCTTCGCCGGCGGTCATCCGACTCTACTCGGCGTCATCAACTCCTTCGTCCACGTATTCATGTACACCTATTACATGCTAGCCGCGTGTGGGCCGCACATGCACAAGTACCTCTGGTGGAAGAAGTACCTTACTGTTATTCAGATCGTGCAGTTCGTCATAATATTCCTGCACAATATACAGATGCTGTTCACCAGCTGCAACTTCCCAAAGCCGCTGTCGTTTTTGCTAACGCTCAACGCTCTCATATTCATCTACATGTTTGGATCGTTCTACGTGAATAATTATGTGAAAGCGGACAAACAGCGCGAACCAAAGGCAAACGGTTGCGCGATTGCCAATAGTGTGGCCGCCAACGGTTTGGCCGCCAACGGCTCGGCCGCCAACGGCTCGGCTGCCAACGGCTCGGCCTCCAACGGCTCGGCCGCTAATGGCGCCGCTTCCGATTTATTTTACACAACCAGTAAGAACGACATGGACCACGGTAAGTTCGATTAAAGGACTCATCGAGGACTTTCTAGGTCCTCCTAAGTTCGCGGCACCAACCGCGAACAAAAGAGAAAAATAGAGACATTTCCGATGGTCTCATCGGGGGCTGGGTCGGCACGCATTAGGTGATAGACATAAAATAACGCCGTAGACAAGATAACACGACGTTCTCGCGACCTCAGCGTTTATTCCGCCGATATTTCTGCAACGCGAGTTACGAAAGTAGGTTAGCGCATACCAGTGGGAAAAGGTGGAAAGATAGTTTCGGCATATCCGCGCCGTGCCGATCGCGCATGATTCCCGACTCTAACCGGATTACGCGCGGTCTGTGAGCGGCTTGATTATTACTCGCGTGAAATTAGTAGCCGCGTACCGACGGAATGAATGCTGAAAGCGCACGAGTCACTTAACGAGTTCGCGGAGACACGAAACGATTGTTAATAACATAACGTGACGGTTAATAATAGTGATGATTTTGTCTCGCGTGAGCCAACGTAGGTATTTAGGGTTTCTTTCTGAAGCACTCAAGCGCGAAAGACTCATCCCGCTCATCTCTCGCGCCGGCCTTCGTATCGTGCCATCCGTACGAAGTTAGTATCTTGAGCGCCGTCGAATTGATTGCCGCATGTACCAAGTGTCTCTCGATGACGTCGAAATTAAGCGGGATCCTCTCGTGACGGCGACAAGCCGTCCGCGAAATTCATCCTCTCGCGCACGGCCAACATCTTTCCTCGCAAGTCCCACGAAAGCGAAAGGTGAAAATGGCATCTATTGTAAGTCCATTTGCGCGCAAAAGGTGATCGCACCATCCCCGCCTGACACCGACGACGTGAAGAGATCGTTGAGACGTAATGCAAAATTACGGCGCGCGAACTCCAAAGAGGCGAACGTGCGCGTCGCGTAGCCTCGCGGACATGCACGACGTTCCACGACGATCGCCAGCGCGGTGTCGCCGTGCGGCACGACGATGTTTACTTCTTATCGGGTAAGGATAAGTCAGTTTTGCGCAGCAAGAGCGTATGCCGTATCTCAACGCCGTTATCGAGCTGCGCAGATGATAAGTTAGTTGACTGTAGAGAGTATCGTTACCACAGACTTCTATACATAAACTCATCGACATATAGTACTGGACGGAACATTCGGCAAGACTTCTTTGATCTTTCGTGTTGAGAGATCTAGAGAGAAAAAGCTAGATGTGTGGGCACAGATCTCTCTTTCTACTCTCTATTCATTGGTTGAATTTTATTTAAGGAGAAAGGGAATAGTATCGTATCCTTAAAAGTTGGGAACATACGTTACATATGAGTTACTACATATGATTACATGTTGTACGTGTAATACATATACAAGGTGTCCGGTAACTGATCGAGCAACCACCGTGTACGGGTAGAACGGGTCAAAATAATCATAAAAGTTATATACCATTTTAAAATTTTCTCAATATTTATTCCGTAATTAATTAAAATGTTTAAGCGAATGAGCTCACGAGAAACGGTAGGACATGCTCTGTGTATAAAAGAAATGGCTTACCTCTTAGCAAAGATGAGTAAACAGCTGATTTCGAGGAGTAACATAACGTGACGCTTGTTACTCCGCCTCGAAATTAGCTGTTTACTCATCTTTGTTAAGAGGTAAGCCATTTCTTTTATACACAGAGCCTGTCCTACCGTTTCTCGTGAGCTCATTCGCTTGTACATTTTAATTAATTACGGAATAAATACTTGTCTCTTTCTCTTTCTACATCTATCAATATGATTTCGGCACAATGTTCCGTTCACTATATGTCGATGTATAAACTAAACTACTAATACCCATATTTAGCGAGTAGTCGGAAAAATATCGAGCGGCCATCTTTGAAAGGACCGTATCATATAGGAGTAGTAATGACACGCACTATAGCATATTGCTTCCTCCCACTCACACATTGTCACTCAAGTCACGTATGTAAGATCCTTTTAAAGATGGCGGACGGTATTTTTCCGACCAAACAATCGTTAACTAAACTATACCTATTACGTATTAATACAGTCTAGATATTATATAGAAGTCTGTGGTCGTTACAAGTACGGTCGACATGATCTTGTTGAATATCGTTGT
Organism: Odontomachus brunneus; assembly: GCF_010583005.1. Lineage (NCBI taxonomy): Eukaryota > Metazoa > Arthropoda > Insecta > Hymenoptera > Formicidae > Odontomachus > Odontomachus brunneus. The sequence goes on from NW_022639497.1 coordinate 1,214,097, forward strand.
TTCTGAACACTTGCAAATATTAGCGCGAAAATCGAGAATCTAATGCGAAAATATCTGTGGCAAGTTGAGTGACAAGTGAGAGAAATAAGAAAAAAGAAACTGCTGAACAGAATCGCCTTTCAACTGTACGTCGGAATAGATGTATAAATACACTGAGAAAAAATATTTCAAACTTTATATCCCATAAATAAATTTTCAAGTATTTTTTTTAACCTTTTCGCTGCGGCGAAATCCAAAGTAAAAAGCATAGACGGTAAACATTCAGTCGTGACTGATGCTGTAGGCGGCGATACTTCTCTAATCTGGGAGTCAATCATGAATCTTTTCCCTTAACGTGAACTCGTGAAAAGTGAACATTTCTATATGCTTTTACATTTGAAAATTTTTACTTTTCACGAGTTTACGCTAGAGGAAAAGATTTATGATCGACTAGATTTATTTCACTGGTAAAGCAAAATGAGTTGTGCGCCTAAAGGCGCTTACAGCACTGATCAGGTGACGTGAGTTGAGCGCCTAAAGGCGCCTACAGCAGCGAAAGGGTTAATGTAGCTCACAGAAAAGCCACTAGAATACGATACTAAAACGATTAAGTAATATCATCGAAAACACATAATCAACCGATATAATATCGGTAAAACACACTTAAAAGAGAGGACAATTGGAATCATTGAGAGTCTATTAATAAGCAAGCAGAGAGAATAAAATCGATGTTGTACAGCTCGCAACTTGCATCGAAATTTAAACAAAAAATAAGAAATAGTGGCTTTAATATATTTCGTCGTTTTGACAGCCCAAATTTGCAATAGCACACAAAAAACAAATGGCGTAGCCATATGTAAGGCGTGATATGTTTCCCGTAAACTGGGCTAGATAAGGTCAAGAATAATAAAAGCACAAATAAAAGAGCACTATTTCGAACATCTGATGGGATTGTTTCTCATCTTTCTATTCTTAATCACGAAATATTCCCATGTATGTTTATAAGAGGGTATTATAATAAGACAGATTGCATATCTCAGTATGTAGGGTCGATGCTTCATTTATGGCTACTTTAAGAATTTTCGACGAAATAATCGCGTTTTAATTAAATTCCCTTCGTTATCTAAAGTCTTTAATTATTTTAATATATTATTAAGAATCTTTAAATTATAAATTTAAGACCAATAAACAAAATAAATTAAACACATTTTTAAAAAATAATACTTATGTCATAATTTCCGATTTCACCGTTTTTGATCACCATAACACTAGTTCTTGCCATAATGAGTGCCTGTTCTGGCCACATAATGAAATTGAGATTAATTTATAATAAAATAATTAATAAAAAAAGCATATGCAATTAAAATCATGGTTTAATGTTAATATCTTAATGTTAATATTTATTTTCAATAATTTATATATATATATATATATATATATATATATATATATATATAGTAAAAAGTTTTCTTTTGTGTTTGCTTATCTCTAAAGTTTTCTTTTTAGAACGATTTTTCTTATTATCCATCTAAAAAAACAAAAATAAGTGTATTTATAATGTGTAATTATGTATATATATAAAGTTTGTTTCTAGACAAATAGCTGTACTATACTTTTATAATTTTTCAAAGCACAATAATGAGGACCAGTAAAAACCAGAGCATGAATTTTGTAGTACCACAAATTTTATAATTTTACGCAAAAGACATTCGTTATTTTTGTTGGCTACAATTGGAACAACACAACAACCAGTTCTGGCCACACTATGGCCAAAAATAGAGCATTATATTAATACATGATCTAGTTTTTGACACCTATTATTTTTTCCTTAATAGGAATCAAATACGTGGTTATGCATATTGAGATTAACTTTTAGACTTTCCGTAAACCGATTATAGAAACATTCACTCACAATCATGTTTTTTATATAATAATTCTAACGTTTATCTCATCTCGTATCCTTAACGTTTTGCACAAGAAAATGCAATAGTTCGTTTACCTTCGGTTATAAATATTTAGTTAAAAAAAAAGAAAATTCTACATTCGTTAGCGAGCAGCGTGACCAATAGAAATATTGTAAAAACAAAATATTGCCACTTACATAACGCGAACATAAATCATAGACTAAATAATTCGAAAGATTCCTTGAAATGGCCACAAATGGAGCACCGACCTAACAACGTAATCGCGCTATCGTCATACGTTATGGCACGTATCGTAAAGATCAGCGTATTGGATGCTCGTACTTCCGATTCTTTCGTACTTCCTATTTCCGCCAAAAAAACTTTCTAATAAAAACCCGAAAAAGACAAGTGTTTAAGACGTGTACGTTTATTCAACCTGCCCTTTTGCGAAGAACGCACATGCATTCATTTTGAAACTTCATGCATACGCATATTTCACAATTAAAAATACAACATTTCATTATTCGACGGATTTTGATTTGTGTATCTGCAGTTCCATGACAAATAAAAGTAGAATCCTTATTTAAAGACAAAGTCTGAAAAGTTCAGACTTCAAGCTGCATCATTGTTTCAAGGAAGGCTACATTCTTTTGAAGTTTGCTCATTTTTCACATAAGGCGATGTCTTATGCTGCAATTCTAAGCAAATATATGAATACATCGTAAAGTCGTAGCTTTCGAATTAATCATAATGTTGGTAAAATTCACAAAACTTGGTTCACAATTAACAAATGTTGGTAAAATTCACATAACTTTATTGACAACTTCTAGATAGTCGTAAGATTTACGAGAAATTATAGATATTTACGAGTTATCGTATAACATACGATCCGCATAGAATTGCAGATCTCATTAAGTTCTTACGAGTCTTACGAGAACAAGTTACGAGTTTTACGATTTAGTCTAGAATTGCAGTATTAATCTGCATATGTATTGTATTAACATTATATAAATTATTAAGTAACAATAGGATATATATACAGAATGTTTCACACTCTCCTCCAGGCATTTTGTGGGGACGTAGAACAGATTGAGGTGAACATAAAAGTCCTATACCGTTTTGCGATATTCGCAGTAATTATCAAGATATTAATTGTAGAAAACTTGTAAATGATCATGCAGAATATGGTAAATGAGTTATAGTAGCGACGACTGCCATCGTGTATGTATACTTTAGGTCAAATTGAACAAAAAATCCTCTACCATTTTCCAAATAATCACATAGATTTTTAATTATTAATTAAAGAAGATTATTGCACGATTTTGCGTGATAATGCACTCATCTTCTTTAATTAATAATTAAAAATCTATGTGATTATTTGCAAAATGGTAAAGGACTTTTTTGTTCAATTCGACCTAAAGTATAAGTACACGACGGCAGTCGTCGCTATAACTCATTTACCATATCCTGCATGATCATTCACAAATTTTCTACAATTAATATCTCGATAATTATTGCGAATATCGCAAAACGGTATAGGACTTTTATGTTCACCTCAACCTGTTCTACGTCCCCAAAAAATGTTCGGAGGAGAATGTGAGACATCCTGTATATATATATATATATATATATATATATATATACATATTGTCAAAATTAATCATATCTGTGCACATTCTACTAGTCATAATACATTAATATTCATGTTGATTTTTGTCGTATCATTTTCTTCAATCGTATTTGTGTATAATATTGCAAGTCACGTCGCCTGTAATGGGAAGCGATGATGCGTCAGTATTAACCTTATTTAAACTAATCGTTACATCTTATTATAAGGCGCAATTTGCTTGTCTCTCTACCTTCGTGCATCTGCGCCGTAATCAGAGACAGAAATTGCCAAATATCTTAAATCTGGTTTTATTTATGTTAAAAAATTCTATTATTTGACTTCTAACCGGTTCTCTGTATAGCATCAACTGTAATATATATTGCTTCCTTTTATTCAGATTTTTGCCGTAACAAAATATGTCGAAACATTGATTCTCGAATATTATATAATATTAAAATTAAAGAATTTTTTTCGCGGACTTTTTCTTTTTAAATATGATTCGAGTGTACACGATGAATGAGTTTGCACTTATTGTATACAAAAATAGTAATCGAAACTTATTCTGAAATAAAGTACGTCATCACGATTTTTTGAGTGAAATTTTAATCAGAGTCTTCGATGAGCGATTTCAATTAGCGATTCGATTACTGAGACATCACTCGAAAACTCAAAAAATTCTGACGAATTATGTCAAGGGAATATTTTTCACCAGTGTCAATGTCTTAATTGTACAATAAAAATTATACACAAAACGGTTTGGACGATTCCTAGCACTGAAACTGCAGCGTTTCAAAATATTAAAATTGAAAGGCATTGCTGATGCATTTGTGTTTGAATCGGTTATGATAATAATTGAAATGACGGTACAGGATGTAAAAATAAATTTAAGATAACCTGATGACATTATATTTCACCAGATATTTGTTCCACAGATTGTTCATTATCTTTCATGTTTCACTAAATATTTGTTTAATCCAACAAAATTCTTTTTTCCGTATATAGAATATAATAAACAAAGTGCACCGGACATAAAAATATATTTCTGCTTTTGTGTTTCATTTAATATCCGATGAATCAGTAAAAAGCTCTGTCCAATATCCAATGGAATGAATAAATAATAGCGGCAAAGAATGCGGAATAAACGATAAATTTACATACAAAAGTTCGTATACATTGTTATCATTAACCCCTTAACCTACGATTTACGTTCCAACAGCCTGGATCCAAAACGTAAACAAGATCGCGCAGCCTTCGAACCATTCCACGGTTCGGCAAATCGGTCCTAAGTTGTACCAAACGCGCACAACTTACGGAATGTAAATACATGTGTAAGATACAACTGGTTTAATTTTATGCCAAGAGTCATCGTATAGTTCCAGATTTTTGGACTATTTCTTATTTCTTTCCAAATCCAGGGCTCTGGTAGTTGATCTTCGTCAGAGGTATCATCAATAACTAATCGCTTGCATTTTTTTCGTACAGAACGTATAATGTCACTACTGTCACTTTCGGTAACAGAAGTATCAACATAACTCTCACTGTTCTCATCACAAAATCTTCTTTTTGAAAACATCTTGTAGGGATACTTCTCTAATATTTAAGAAAATATATTTTGACGTGCGAACGTGACCAAGAATAACATGTAACTGATTATGATACAAAGAGATAATAAAAATCTATCACGAGCCTTGTCTGTGCTGTTTGTGGTGGGGCAAATTACAAACCGCGACCGTCACACCACGGGCCATGCCCGTGATATTTACATTTGGCCCGATCATTGTACCAGGGGCCATGCCCGTAATATTTACATTTGGCCCGACCGATGTACTACGGGCCAGGCCCGTGATAATCAGTTTTGGCCCGAATACAAGACCACGTGTCTCACACATAGTTGTAGGTTAAGGAATTAATATATTCAATGTTCACAAGTTGCATGCAAAACGTTTCATAATCACGTCATATCCATTTCAATCATATCAAAGATACAAAGTTTAAAGCATTAAGATGCAAAATGGCCGTTATATTACTGCGAGAATTGTTTTTTATACAATCGCGAGCTTAGCCGCAGAACTACAATGTTATTGTTATGTGAAATATAACGACTACCCATACAATATTTATAAAATACAACAGCATACAATATTTATAAAATATTTTAAAAATATAGATATTAAATATTTTGCTAATATCTAAATATCCAAAAAATTCAAGCATAAAACAGGTTATGTTAAATATCCAAAAAATATTTATAAAGAATATTTTTCATAAAATAATTAAAATATGACTTTACGTAAGAGAAAGCACATAGCAACGATGTGTCGTTAATAACTGTCTAGTCGTCATTGCAGGCGATCTTTTGTAAAGAGTTATACGTAACGACTGTGTAACCGCATAATAACTTGTACATAAAACATGTTTGATACAAATAGCATTGACAAACGAATACCTGAGTCCAGTCGAAAGAAATGCGAATAATAAAAATATCACATTCGGTTACTATCACCTTCGGTTACTTGTTACGATCGTGTATTGGCGAATAAACGTATTTAGACAATTGTCACGGCAGCAAACAGACAAACAGTTTTATTCACGAAAAGTTCGCGCTACGATTACACGGAAACGATAGTATCGCCGCTGGCAGTACATATCCTTTCTCGAATGTCGGTCATGATTGCTGCAATGTTCCATCTGACATCTTAACGATGTCGCGATGTCTGAACATTGTGAGTGCAATTACGTTATAATTAACTGCAATTATCTGGGGAAAGATAAAACTAGAGGAACACGTGCCCGCCAGTAATTACAGACATGAAACATTTTTGGAAATTTGCCATATCAGTTGTAAGAACGTCGACCGAGATTGGATAGATCAACGTTGCACGGAGTGCTGAAACGTTATGAATCTTTTCTCTGTAAATGCGCGTAGAATATATGTTTCCCGGTAATATTATAATATTGCTAAAATAAATAATCGATCGTTTACATTGTATTGGTTGTGTGCGTTGCAAAACGTGTATGAGTCTACGTAAAATATTTTTCTTCATTATATTGAATACTGTAAAATACTGTTTCGTGATAAAAACAATTATTCTTTTTTTTCTTTTTTTATTTAAAGATACTACGCACATCGAATTAACAATGTATAAAAATAATGTCTATCTTCATAACCTCTCAACTGTATAGGAATTGTTAAGCCATTGTTAAGTCGATTGATCAAAGTTGCATCATAAATACTGAATATTCGACATTATTTCAACGTCATGGGCCGAAGAGGTCAACATTATACGGTAGGAAGTATCGATATGACTATTTTCATGAAATGTATTGCTATACATACTGTGTACGTATGGACGTTGCTTTCTCATTATTTATTTACTCACGGAACTCCTTTATAACAAATGATTACAAAATTGGTGTAAAAATTACATCAAATTATCAAGTTACAAATATAATATTTAATATAATATAATATTTATGGTAATGGGTAATAAACTCTGCAGAATAAAAAAATCTGTCCGTGATATGTTCAAAATTTACGAATATCAAAATAACGGTCCGTTTGAAAATAATAACCGAGGGGGAAAAATAATCGCAAGTTTGTAACATTTGACATGCAAATTCACATGTCTCATTATAATACAATGAAATAGAAATAGTTTGACGAGGAGAAACGTAGGTCTGGTAGCTGTTTGGAGAATTTCACAGTGATTGGTTGTGTTGAAGGAGATTAACAAAAAAGAAATCAGTAACTTATCTAACTAAATAAATCATGATTTAAGATAACCATTTTGAGGAACAATTAGCAACTGTGGTTGAATCAAAGAACAAAGGAAACAAAAAGAGAAAAAGAAAGTTAGAGAGAGAAGGAAATTTTACGATTTTCGTCGAAATTATTTGCCGACATCGAAACGTAAAAAAAGTATAGACGAAAAATTAATTAAGAGCGTACAGATCTTATAATAAGAAAGCTTTATATAAACGAAATTCGAATTTCACCGTTACCATGGTTATTCTACATAAAATAATTAAACTGTATAAATGGTTAAACGAGGATTTATCAGGTTAGTATGTTTCACATTGTGTCAAGTTGTGCTTAAAAATCTGGAATTCGTTGTCCTTCTAATGAAAAAATAATATAAACGGATTTGCGTATATAATAGATAGTTTTTCATCTTTATTCGTGATCTATTGTACTACTTGTTGCGAAAAATCGTGGCGTACGTCATTAAAAGGTGATAGATTATCTGCTATCTATTACGGAAATGTGATTAAAATACTAAGAAAACATTTATGAAGAACATTTCACGTTGTTAAGAGACTGTTTTCACTATACGTCGTTATTTCTTATGCAGATATTAACAAACGCGTCGTATTTGTTTTGCACACGTCATAAACGAATGAACGTTTTAATTCAAAATCAGAATATACAAAACGTGATGATCATTGACGTAACACTTGTGTACGGATAGAACGCATAAAACTGAACACGACAATCTTCTATTGTATTAAAAATTTTGCAATAATTTTAAGGAATTAATTAAAGAGTATTAATGAATATGAGAGCGCAGATAAACGTGGGAACAGCTTTTTAGACAAGTTTTTATCCAAAATGTCTTAAATTTGTTACCAGGAGATTGCCAATAGATTTGACAAAAGTAAACCTTTAAATAATTCCTTAAAACTATTGGAAAATTTGCAAGACAATGAAGGACTGTTAACTTATCAAATATTCTGTATAGATAGCATATACAGATGATCAAGGCAATGGGATATTGATATTTTTATTGCGTACGAAATTAGCCATAAAATTATCATTGTGCATTATCGATCGTGTAATTATACAAGCTATTAACATTTAAATTGTTAACTCACTTAACTCATTTAACTCAATTATATCTAAGCGTTTCAAATAACTGTTTAAACAATTTCACTTATATTTGAGATTAATACTTATTTAATAATATTATTTACTTTTTCCAAAATTACTTTTTTTTATTCCGTAAATTTTTGATAATTGAAAAGCTAGGACAGCTGTCTTAGTAATAGAAAATCATATTCTCTTTGATATTAATTATAAGATGTAATATGTACATATATATGCACACACACACATATGGGAAGGTCGGGTAGTAGCGGACAGCGGTTAGTATCGGACAAAAGTTGTTTCAAGTATTTGCCGCTGAAGGCAGCACCTGTGAAACAATCGGCGTGTTGACTGAAGGAGGGAGGTAGTCAACTCCTTCAGTCAACACGCCGATTGTTT
>NW_022639497.1:1222861-1224035 GCF_010583005.1 Odontomachus brunneus
AAAACAAACATGTTTTGTTAATAATGTTTTTCTCTACGACGCTTCGTTTTAATACTACAGGGTACAAAATAGGATTTTATAATTTTAATAAAAAACAAACATATACTATAAGTGGAAAAGTTAAATTTATTTCAATTATACATATATATTTTAATCTTCAAAAAACAATGAACAAAAGAACGGAACAAAAATGCGCAATTAATTAGCGCAATTTATAATAAATGTTCAAAAATTCCTCCATTTGTTTCAACACAAAGATGACATTGTGGAAACATTGATTGTCTCACACGCTCGAAGACTGTAGGAATATTCTGAACCTGATATACTGCACCAGTAATTCAGGCTACCAATTCTGCTTCTGTTTCAATAGGTATCTCATAAATGAGAGTTTTTATATGCCCCCATAAAACAAAATAAAGCGAAGATAAATCTGGTGAGCGGGGAGGCCATGTGATAGGATCTCTTCGGCCTATCCAGCGCTCATTAAATCTTTGGTCCAAGTAATTGCGCACAGTAGCACTAAAATGGGCAGGTGCTCCATCGAATTTTTGAACATTTATTATAAATTGAGCTAATCAATTGCACATTTTTGTTCCGTTCTTTTGTTCATCGTTTTTTGAAGATTATAATATATATATGTAATTGAAATAAATTTAATTTTTCCATTTGTATGTTTGTTTTTTATTAAAATCATATTCCTATTTTGTACTCTATAGTATTAAGACGGAGCGTTGTAGAGAAAACCATTATTAATAAAATATGTTAATTTTTATGTCCTCTATTTCCCCTCAAAGTTTGTCGATCTAATTTTTTTACACCCTGTATATATGTGTATATATATTAGGAATATATAAAGGAAACAGTCCTTACTACGTCCCCGCCGTTGTTTCTGGGTAACGCTAAAAGTAAAAGTATGAAAACTTCCGCTCTTTCAATTGCCGACGACAAATGAGGAGGTTTTTAGAAAAAAAAATTTGACCTTGAAATAACCTTGAAGGACACCAACAAGGTCGAGTTTGAGGTCACCACTAATTGCAATTAAACAAAATAATTAAAGTAAGCTATTTTCATCAACTGCGTTCTTCGAAGATATCCAGTCCTCAAAATTAAATAACCTTTGAATGACCTCCAAGGTCAACCACGATTTATGGCCTTATAATGTTTTTGGACGTAA
>NW_022639497.1:1224045-1224376 GCF_010583005.1 Odontomachus brunneus
ACGGCGACGCAGCAGGCGGGACATACGGCTCGCCGCGGCCGGCAAAGAAAATGGAAAAACGCATACGTACACGGACGCACACATGGAGCTACTCATTTCAAATGGTCCACCTCTCTGGTCTATAAAATAAGCCCGCGAGCAATCGTCCATTTTTTCGCCGGCCGTAGCGAGTTGTATGTCTCGCCTGCCATGTCGCCGCACTCTGATATCCCCAACTATTTTAATTAATATCTCGAAATTTTACGTGGTTGTTTGAAAAGTGACCTATACAATTTTTGTTCACTTTTATGTGTTCTACTTATATTTTTCTTTTCGTACGTCTTACGCGGGA
>NW_022639497.1:1224436-1224927 GCF_010583005.1 Odontomachus brunneus
CCAGCGCTCATTAAATCTTTGGTCCAAGTAATTGCGCACAGTAGCACTAAAATGGGCAGGTGCTCCATCGAATTTTTGAACATTTATTATAAATTGAGCTAATCAATTGCACATTTTTGTTCCGTTCTTTTGTTCATCGTTTTTTGAAGATTATAATATATATATGTAATTGAAATAAATTTAATTTTTCCATTTGTATGTTTGTTTTTTATTAAAATCATATTCCTATTTTGTACTCTATAGTATTAAGACGGAGCGTTGTAGAGAAAACCATTATTAATAAAATATGTTAATTTTTATGTCCTCTATTTCCCCTCAAAGTTTGTCGATCTAATTTTTTTACACCCTGTATATATGTGTATATATATTAGGAATATATAAAGGAAACAGTCCTTACTACGTCCCCGCCGTTGTTTCTGGGTAACGCTAAAAGTAAAAGTATGAAAACTTCCGCTCTTTCAATTGCCGACGACAAATGAGGAGGTTTTTAG
>NW_022639497.1:1225590-1228438 GCF_010583005.1 Odontomachus brunneus
CGTAAGACGTACGAAAAGAAAAATATAAGTAGAACACATAAAAGTGAACAAAAATTGTATAGGTCATTTTTCAAACAACCACGTAAAATTTCGAGATATTAATTAAAATAGTTGGGTATATCAGAGCACGGCGACGCAGCAGGCGGGACATACGGCTCGCCGCGGCCGGCAAAGAAAATGGAAAAACGCATACGTACACGGACGCACACATGGAGCTACTCATTTCAAATGGTCCACCTCTCTGGTCTATAAAATAAGCCCGCGAGCAATCGTCCATTTTTTCGCCGGCCGTAGCGAGTTGTATGTCTCGCCTGCCATGTCGCCGCACTCTGATATCCCCAACTATTTTAATTAATATCTCGAAATTTTACGTGGTTGTTTGAAAAGTGACCTATACAATTTTTGTTCACTTTTATGTGTTCTACTTATATTTTTCTTTTCGTACGTCTTACGCGGGATACCCTGTATATATATTTCTTTTAGGAATAATTCAACTTGCAAATTTGTTGTTACTAATTTTGTTAATTTTCTTTTTCTATTGCAAGATCCGCGTACCAAAGATTTGTTTCTGATCGACACACCATGGTGGAATGCACTTTTGATTGTATCCTACCTATACTTCGTAAATGTTTTTGGGCCGAAATTCATGAATAAAAGGCAATCGTACAAATTGAGCAGGATAATACAGATATATAATTTTACACAAATTATAATTAACTTATACTTATTTTATAAGGTAAGTTATGTTATATTTTCAACTTATTTTTTAATATCTAATCTTTTACAAAGGAATAAAAATAAGAAAAAGCATTTCTCTCTATTGTTTAATTATTAAATTTTTCGATTTTCCGAAAATACCAAAAAGTCAATATTTAAAGAAACTTTGAAAATATCGCTAATTTCGTAAATTTTAAATGCAATGTAATAATATTTTTAGATGTATAAGATGTGTTTAGAATACTATTTAACTTGTTCCTTAGATTCTAAAAACTTATTCTACATTATAAAATATGTATTGATATATGTATAATGTTAAATTAACTAAAATAAAACGTTACTTTAACGTTTGAGAGAAGTATTAATCTACGGTTCTGATGAAATGAAAATATTAAATTAACATGATAATCTATGTCTGACATATTAAATATGTCAATTTAACACAACCTGTGATTTTTGACGATATTCAAGTGTTAAATTCTTGTGTTAATTTTTTACATGTTATGCGTGTTACTTTTTATCATTTGTTTTGTGTTAAATTTACACATAAATGAGAGTGAATAATTTTGCACACATAAAATATTAAATTTAACACATCAGTTTTTACAATATAAAAATTAGTCATTTTGTTGTATGAATAAATCAAGTAAATATTTCTCGTTTAAAATTTGTTACAGTTATTTTACATTTATACCATTTATACTATTTACTTATAGAAAAAGATCTCAATTCGTGCAACTGAACAGAAACCAGATAAAAATTCGCCGACAAGAAATAATATCTCTGTTACAACATAACTGAAAACATTTGCCTGAACATTTGTATTCAAACTTAGTTAGAATATCTGATATGTGTGCGTGCGTGCGTGCGTGCGTGCGTGCGTGCGTGCGTGCGTGCGTGTGTGTGTGTGTGTGTGTGTGTGTGTGTGTGTGTGTGTGTGTGTGTGTGTGTGTGTGTATACATATACCAGGTTTACAAGTATGAAATGCGGATTTTTTTTCCAAAAAAACACGTTAAATTCGGAAGAATGATAAAAAGAGGCTTATTCAAAGTATGCTCCATTGCTAGTTACACATTTTTTCTGTCTTTTAGACAATTTATGGATACCACGCCAGTAAAAATCTTCCCCTTTTGCCGCGAACTATTCATCGAGCCATTTTTTCACATTTTCGTACGAACCAAAGCGCTGCTCAGCAAGTGCGTGACCCATCGATGCAAACAAATGGTAATCGGAAGGAGCTAAGTCTGGTGAGTAAGCCGCATGGGGTAGAACTTCCCAGCTGAGTGCTTCCAACGTGTCGCGAACCGGTTTTGCCGTATGTGATGGAGCATTGTCATGGAGAAAAATGATCTTGTGTTGCCTCTTTTAGTATTCTGGTCGTTTTTCAAGCAACGAAACGATTCAAATCGATCAATTGTTATTGGTAGCGTTTGGTATTAACCGTTTCACCAGACTTTAACAGCTCGTAATAGACCACACCCTTCTGGTCCCACCAAACACAGAACATCGTCTTCCTGCCAAAGCGATTCGGTCTTGCGGTCGATGTGGATGGTGCGCCTGGGTCTACCCATGATTTTTTGCGCTTGGGATTCTCGAAATAAATCCATTTTTCATCCCCAGTAACGATATGATGCAAAAACGACTTTCTTTGGTATCGTTCGAGCAAAATTTCACATGTGTTTTTGCGCCTCTCCATCTGCCTCTCGTTCAACTCATGTGGTACCCATTTGCCGATCTTCTGAATCTTTCCCATCTCTCGTAGGCGATTGGAAACAGCTTGTTGACTAACGTTAAATTGCTCTGCGAGTTGTTTTTGTGTTTGTGAATCATCTGCGTCCAACAATGCTTGCAACTCTACATCTTCGTATCATTTTGGCGGTTTTCCGTGTTCCTTGTTTGCAACATCGAAATCACCACTTTTGAAACGCCGAAACCATCGTTCACACGTATCTTGCGATGGAGCATGTTTACCATAAGCTTTTCGAAGTAATCGGTATGATTCAGCAACAGTTTTCTTCAAATAAAAACAAAAAATTAATGCTGTCCGCGAATGCTCTTTATTTGGTATAAATTTCGACATATTGAACACAGCAACACAACACTATGCAAACACTTTTTCAATTTATCACT
>NW_022639497.1:1228448-1235819 GCF_010583005.1 Odontomachus brunneus
CCATCTGCCTCTCGTTCAACTCATGTGGTACCCATTTGCCGATCTTCTGAATCTTTCCCATCTCTCGTAGGCGATTGGAAACAGCTTGTTGACTAACGTTAAATTGCTCTGCGAGTTGTTTTTGTGTTTGTGAATCATCTGCGTCCAACAATGCTTGCAACTCTACATCTTCGTATCATTTTGGCGGTTTTCCGTGTTCCTTGTTTGCAACATCGAAATCACCACTTTTGAAACGCCGAAACCATCGTTCACACGTATCTTGCGATGGAGCATGTTTACCATAAGCTTTTCGAAGTAATCGGTATGATTCAGCAACAGTTTTCTTCAAATAAAAACAAAAAATTAATGCTGTCCGCGAATGCTCTTTATTTGGTATAAATTTCGACATATTGAACACAGCAACACAACACTATGTAAACTCTTTTTCAATTTATCACTCTTGCGCGTTTGACACTTGTTGATGACACAACAAAATGGCATAAATGTCAAATCTTTATACCACACACTGCATTGGTGCGCCATCTGTTTTCTCAAATCCGCATTTCATACTTGTACACCTGGTATATAGACACACACATATATATATTATATATAGGGTGGGCCAAATGTATGGATACACCCGAATAAATCTTCACAGCAAGATTTTCGGAAAAAGTGACCTGAACAAAAGTTACTCTGGCCTAAAGGCACTATTTGTTAGTGACCTTAGATTTAACCTTGACCCCAACCTTCAAGGTTATTCAAAGGTCAATTTTGCTTTTTAAATAAAAACATCTATTTTTTATTACGGAATTTTATTCTACATAAAAAAACTAACAACTTTTGTTTGAAAAAAATTTTTATACGATCTCTATTTTCTAAGATATTTACGGAAATATCTACAAAATTATTGGTTTCAATAATTTTTTACTCGAATTCTATCAACTTTACCAAAAAAATAGCAAGAGATAAAAATTGTTTCTTTTTTTCTTATAGAGATTTACTGAGATCTTACTGAGAATTTTTTCAGAATTTTTTAATTAACTTTTTAATACTGCATTTTCTTAAAGTACTAAAAAGTTTATAAAAAATTCTGAAAAAATTCTCAGATCTCTATGAGAAAAAAATAAACAATTTCTATCTCTTACTATTTTTCGGTAAAGTTGATAGTATTAGTATCATTCAAAGACAAAAAGTTGTTAGTTTCTTTACGCAGAATAAAATTCCGTAATAAAAAATAGATGTTTCTACTTAAAAAACAAAGTTGACTTCCGAATAACCTTGAAGGTTGGGGCCAAGATTAAATCCAAGGTCACCAGCAGATAGCTCTTTTAGGTCCGAGCAACTTTTATTCAGATCACTTTTTCCGAAAATCCTGTCTTTAAGATTTATTCGAGTGTATCCATACATTTAGCCCACCCTATGTACACATATTTGTAATATATATACAGGGTGTCTCCATGATGACCTTTTGTGAGAACGTAGAATGGATTGAGGTAAGCAAAAAGTCCGTTTTGCGATATTCGCAATAATAGTCGAGATATTAATTAAAAAAGATTTGTGAATGATCACGCGCAATATGGTAGATGAGCTGCAGTAGCGCCGTCTGCCGTTGTATACGGACATATACATTAAGTCAAACTTAATGTACCAGGTGTAGAAGTATGAAACCGGAATTCCCCTATAAATGGTGCCAGCGTTCAGTTTAGTGACCGTAAGACCGCTACTGCCGCGCTATTATATTCTCCTAACAGCTGACGAATATTGTCAACAAACATAACCCCAACTTTCATTCTCTAGTATATTTTTGTATAACCTTAAACATGTCACGTTTCGAGCCTACTAACTATGATTTGCGGACAGCATTGATTTTCTGTTATCATTTAAAGAAAACTGCTGCAGAATCACATCGAATGCTTGTCGAAGCTTACGGTGAATATGCTCTTGGTAAATCTCAGTGTTTCGAGTGGTTTAAAAAATTCAAAAGTGGTGATTTTGACGTGAGGAACGAAGAACTATGAACTATGAACTATGAACTATGAACTGCTGAAACCTGGTCAAACCGTCAATACTAATCGCTACCAACAACAAATGATCGATTTAAATCGAACATTGACTAAAAAACGACCAGAATATGCAAAAAGGCAACACAATGTCATTTTGCTCCATGATAATGCCCCATCACATACAGCAAAACGGGTCAAGGAAACGATCGAGTCGTTCAGTTGGGAATTACTACCGCATGCGGCTTATTCTCCAGACTTGGCTCCGTCCGATTATCACCTGTTCGCATCGCTAGGACACGCTCTCGCTAACCAACGCTTCGATTCGTATGAAAATGTGGAAAAATGGCTAGATAACTGGTTCGCTTCAAAAGATGAAAAGTTTTTTTGGCACGGCATTCATAAACTGCCAGAGAGGTGGGAAAAATGTGTTCAAAACAGTGGAAATTATTTTGAATAAAGTATTATTTATCACTTTCGAACAACAGACGTCTTATTTGTGTAAAAAAATTCCGGTTTCATACTTCTACACCTGGTATATGTCCATCCTCTACCATTCAACGTGTGTTTTTCCTTAAGCTTTTTTAATTAATATTTCGACTATTATTGCGAATATCACAAAACGGTATAGGACTTTTATGTTCACATCAATCCATTTTATATTCCCACAAAATGCCCGGAGCAGAGTGTGAGACATATATATGTGAGATATATATATATATATATATATATATATATATATATATATATATATATATATATATATATATATATATATATATATATATATATATATATATATATATTATACAATTAATTAAATAGTAATCTCCTTCTGTTCCTAAAATCGAATTTTTCATTTGGTTCCTATACTTGGAGAGCAATTACCTTCCAATTTACGGAACTATCTTTTTCCATACAGATTACAAATCTGATGTGGTTAAGAAGTGATAGTTGGCAATGCCTGCCTCTAAACTACTCACATGAACCAATACCTATGGAGGTAACTGCAAGAATTAAATTAATTAATTTGAATTGATCTAATTAATTAGATATGTTACAACTTACTCCGTACATTACTCCAGCGAGAAGAAAAAGCGTAGTCTCGTTCAATGATTTACGTTTTTTGTCCACTAAATAGATCACCAGAATAGTCTTCTACTACTATTTACTTAAGTTATTTGATTTACTGGATACGGTCTTCTTTATATTTAATAAAAAGCAAAGTCATGTAAGCTTTCTACATGTATATCATCACAGTGGCATGGCATTAGCTGGTTGGTTAGGTACTAAATATGTACCCAGTGGTCAAGGTATAAGTATAGGTATGTATAACGTTGCGGTCATAAATATTATTGCAGAATATTAAGATCTTTATATCAATAAACCCGAAAACCGCCGCGCACGGACAGCTTAGGCCGTGCCACAGTCGACGACTAGAATAGTACCTGTTTCTAAAATTCCTTTGTGTAATTTTTTTCTATATCTATATGCATCGAGTTAAGTCGTTAACAACATTGGTTTTTCTTTCTCTATAAAGGAGAGCATGCAAAATTAAGGGTTTGGGAACCGTTATTCAAACGAGAAAATGTTACATATTTTTATATATTTTAAGTCGTAGAATTCGAAAGTGAAAATGGGAGTTTTTACGATTTCACGTTTTTTCCAATTTTTTTTAATTTCCCACGTTTTCCCCGCTAGTATTCTAATTTTTATGATTATTTTCGAATTCTACGCTATTAAAATATATAAAAATATGTAACATTTTCTCGTTTGAGTAACAGTTCTCAAATCTCCAACTTTGCATATCCCTCTTTATCCCTATATATGAAATACTTCCCTGTGAACCTAATCTAATATATTCATATATTTTATTCTCACTGTTAATAATAATTCGTATATTTCCAACTTACTAACCTTAACCGCGAGAAATCAGAAAAAAATATATTTAGAAATATGTAATTATATTAAACCTTAATAAAGCCCACTGTTTGCATATGTAATTATAATATAATGAATGTGCGAATGTGAGAATTTGCACTTCGTGATCTTTTATCTTATTCATACTTTATTTCAGGAACAATTAACGTATTTGTTCACGCAATAATGTACATCTACTATCTGCTGACATCCATGAATATAAACGTAACATCGTGGAAGAAATACCTTACTCAGCTGCAGTTAATTCAGTTCTGTCTGTGCTTTTTGTTTTTTTCCCGATCACTGTGGCTGGATTGTGATTATCCAATGGTAATAACGATATTTATGATACCGCAGTATCTTTTTATGATAATGTTATTTGGAGAATTTTATTACGATACATATGTCAGCAAGAAGCCGGCAAGTGCAGCGGCATCGACGAAAACGGAAGAGAATGACAATCTGCGCGGAAATTGTCTCGAATAGTAAATTAAAAGTGCAATAAATTTGCGTAGATTATCTTCCATTCGACTTTGCTTTATTTTTATCTTAATGTATTAGAATACTGCAAAATTAAAGATTAATGGTGAACTCACGTGAGAACTCATGATGAAGTATCTTACAAACGTTTTGTTTCTCATATTACGTTCCTCCTGTACACATGTCCTACCATTTTGACTCACTTATTTCAGTTAGTCGCGTACAAACATCCAGGTTTTCAGTTTTATTATTCAACCGATCAGAATGTTGGGCCGAGCGACAATGATCACGGCTATAATGGCGTATTGAAGAGCCGCTGTGCTGTGCGGCCTACTTCTTTTTTAAGCGGCCGTCCTAAACGGGGACAGCTAAAAGGAAAACGAAGAAGGCGGAAAGGAGCGCATAGCTATAGTGAGTCCCGCTTTTGTTGCAAAGGTGCCGTCGCAGGTGCCGTTATGTGTGTAAACCTGTACGATCTTTCGCTCGTGAAGGTCATTGAGATGTCGATTTGCATAACAGCACGGCTACGCAAAAGACGGAAGTACGAGTAAATGCGTAATATTTTATTAATAGTAACTTCAATGCAATAAATATATACTACCGAGGAGGAGAAAATGGGTCAATACGTATCAGTATGTACAGGCGTTGTAGTGCATACAATCTAAGGAACAATTAATATATCATTCTTTCAAGTGAAACAGGTTTCAACGGGTTCATAATACCCGACGTAGATCGATCATTGCGAATAATTAATATTACTGGCTCACAATGAAACTTTTTATATTATTGTTAACTTTTCGAGTGCACTATAGAAATCTGCACTATCGATTTCTTCCAAAAGTGATTTTTTCGAAATACAATCAAATGTAAAAGTTTTTCACTTTTTTATTACTTTCTTATCGGTTTTTACACCATCATCACCGTCAAACTGCTGATCTTCTATTCTTATTTCTTAAAAGAAATAAAAAATTTAAATTGATCAATTCGGAGTTATAAATTGACAAAAATCATTGGTGCAAATTTGCATCTGTGTGCTTGTGATGTCTTCCGACAGACGTGTGCACTCGAAAAGTTAATATACTAAATATGTATTCGCGACTTGCTTAATTATTAATGAGCCTTACTTAATTATTAATGTAACCACTCATCCCCTCTTATTATTAAATTTTATTTCTATATAAAGCAAAGAATGAATTATTCGCAACGATTAATTTCTACATCGACTTGCATAAACTATTTAAAACATTTTATTTAACTAGAAATTTACAAAAACCTTAATAAGTAATAATACCTTAATAAAAATAAATAATAAAGTAAGTAATAATCATAATAATATTTTATTTGGTGTTTAGCTCATAAATAGTATATAGTACTAAAGTAATTTTTTAGTTATTTTATATAATGTTTAATGTATAAGGTTCTATATAATAAATTTCTTTAAATAGCTTAGTTATATATCAAAAAGACTAAAAGGCTTTACAGCTGATATTATATAATATCAGCAAAAACTGCAAAAAAAAATATACAATATTTCATGTCAAGGATAAATGGAGCAAGTTGAAATAATTTAACCTTTAGTAATGAACAAATAAAATCGATTAAGCACATGAAACGTAAACGTTTGGTCGTATATATATGTATGAAATATAACAATATCTTAATGAATGTCCGATGGTGTATAATTTGATGAACGGAAAACTTCAAAGAAAGAGGCAAGACGAGTTTGATGAGATAATTGATTGTAATATTTAATTGCGCGGGGTATGGAAATGCAGCAGCAAATAATCACTCATACTATTTATTTCACACATAATCTGGTGAAGATGTTTTGGTTATAGCTCAGACATTAAAAGAACAAAACATGAAAGAACAAAACTTACTTAATGATTACCTTAGATTATACTTAAGAAAAATGATATATTAATTATTTTCTACATTGCACTACAACACAGACTGATTGGCACTTTCTCTTTTATTGATAACACTAATATAATATTTTTGCCGCGATGGATTAGAACTCGAAACGTATCAATGAAGATAATCAATAAACGTCGTGCCGAATATCGTGTTACGATATCATTTATTCGCGTATGAAATATAAAATACGACCGATTATGCGATTGGCAAAAATTGCAAGCATCGTATAAAGAAAGTCAGTTACACGAGATATAACATATGCCTGTGTGTCAAATATCGCATTCGTCGCTGCGTTAAATATATATGTCTAGTTATCTCACGTTATCTCGTGTTCTATGGAGATACGCTTCCGTCTAAATTGACCTACTTTATTTCGACTGAGTTGGGCGTTTTTATTTCGCTATTTTTAGTTTCGTTCGGCGCCTCGATCGAATTCACTGCAACCCCTTCGAAGATACCCAGATCGCTAAACACGCTGGAGAGAGCACATAATCCTACTTCTCCACGACGAATCGTTAGCTTACTTTCGAGCTAAGAACGATAGTAAGCGGCGTACGAACATTCAAAGTCGATTTTGCTCGTAACATCTTCGGCTCCTCATTGGCACAGCTGTCGTCTCGATCTCGGTCGTGCTGTAATTATTTTACATAACGGCAACGATACAAGCCCAGAGCGAGCATCTAGTCTCCGTTCCCCGCATACCGGTCATCGATTTGAGTGCGTGGCGCGTCTGGTTTCTAAAGTGCTATTAAGTTTACTATGTCATTGAGATCATTTTAATGCGCAATGACGATTTTTTCGCAGCGCTTTACGATCATCTCCCGTTAACAAGCAGCAGTTTATATATCCGCATTACCCGCAATCTTAACCGGGATATCGTCGATAGTTATCGAGACACTCCGGGCTTTCATCATCGGAGCACTTATGATTCATTCACACGCAGTCCATAGCATAATTTGTCTAATAGAATCTACCTGGTCAGTCAAAGTCTTTTCCCATGAGTACCAAACTCGACACAAACGCCCATAAGCACTAAACTTCATATAAATGAAACATTTATCAAATATATATT
>NW_022639497.1:1236009-1247107 GCF_010583005.1 Odontomachus brunneus
ATATATATATATATATATATATATATATATATATATATATATATATATACTGATACAATTAAATGCGTATTTTATGGAGAAGTACTTGCCTCAATCAACATAATAATTTGCTCAACAATCTTATAACCATCTCATATAAAATTACGATGTCCTTAACTGGTTTCGTAATTGATACGTCATGTTCTGTATCACGCAATTCTAGTAAAAAGTTTGCGTTACGATTACTATATTAAGTTATAAAGCAATCTTGCAATAATAATTTTCTTTAATCTTATATATACGTACATTTAGCCCCTACTTTCTATATTTTCTTATTATTATATAAGCTGTAACCTAAAAATAAATCCAGTTATATTAATTATATTCTTTATTATTAAATAGATGTGCAAAATAAGATCTCGAAATTGCACGATCCACGATGTATATAATTATTCAAATACCTCGTTGATCTTGATAAGTTGTTTCCAATATCTCGCGGATGTTTTATGATTTGTTACGTGACACTGCAAAATCACTGTGAAATCACTGTCACCGTTTAACGTACGGTACGTATGGATATTCTCGAGTGATCAGTTCGACTAAAGAGGAATGGAACAACGCCTTCATCTAACGGTGCCGCCGACCATACCTTTAGACCAGCCATACCTTCAATCTTTCTGCTTATTAGCATTTTCAAGAATTTAAACGTCTCTGCGCCTCTGCGCAAGATTCCCATTCGCGCTGATATAGATCCTTGTAACTTAACGTCATGATCATCTCACTACGAACTGCGACAATCCATAATAGCCGGATAATGGTCGTACCGTCGTCTAGTGGGATAATTAGGCGATCATGATCGATTATTGGTGAACTAGAACGACCGCGGCTTCATACGTTAAGAGAAAAACCTTTTATAAACTTTATAAAGTTTATTTCTGTGAAATGAAATTTATTTTAGTAAAATAACTTTTATATCTACAATAAATTTTCAATTTTTTTTCCTTAGTAGCTATTGATAGTAGATTTTTTGTAGCTATAGATTGTATCGATATATCTTCAAGGACACACGCACTTTTGCCGTATTCGACATAATTCCTCGTTCAATTTGAAGGCGATCTCTTTCGCGGCGAAAACGCTCGAACGTTGCTGGTTCCTACGTTAAGTACGAACGTTAAGTACAAACGGTCGAATGTGAAGCAATTTCCGTAAACCGAGCCATGAAGCTACCGCTGCAAGTTTCGACACTACTGCACTCGGACGGATCTTATTCCAGCCGAATTTGAAAAATCGAGGCAACGATTAGCTGTCGAAAACACATCAACGTTAAATTATGCGGCAATACGATAAAAAGACGACGTTCATCAAAAATAGATTTTCGAAAAACGGTACGAGCTAGAAAACAAACGAGACCTGATGTATGAAAATAAAGATGTTTCTGAAATTTCTATGCCGAAGTGCTTATTCGCACCTCGTTACATCTTAAATATGATTTCTCCGCGCGTGTGCGTCAATACCTAGCTCGTTTATTCCGCGCAAACAGAAAACGATTCGTCATCGAACATTTCAATCCCATCGTCTTTTTTCTTCCTCTTTTAATAAACACGGAAAAAAAGATTTGATTGTGTCAATATATGAAATTTAGTCGTAATTAAGGTTGCATGTAATTAATTACTTTTTTAATTTATTATATCGAGTTTAATTGTCGATTAATATAATTCAATTTAATTGGAGACCATTTAATTGACAACTGATTTCAACAAATTTAATTTAAAACTGTTCAAGTGTCGGTTGATGTGAACAAAGGGAAATAAATTTGGGTTAACTAACAATTGAACTTGGCAAATTTAGTTGAAAACAGAAAACCGTTTAATTAACGATTGATATAAGCAAATTCGATCAATTCAATTGATGAGCGTTCGACTACTCAAGATTACAATTGATTTTATGAATAATATTCATATCGAGAAGGTTTAAGTAAGTCTCTTGTTGAGTAAGGAGGGAGGAGAAGGGGCGAGTATTAATTATCAATCGTTACCGAACAATCAATCGTTACCGATATAATTAATCGTTACCGAACAATCTTTGATTAATTCAATTGAATTTACTTACATCTATCATAAATAAAACGGTTATAAACGTGTAGAGAATGTTATACAAAAAAATAAATAAAATTATAAATTTAAAGGAATAATTTTCAAGACAGTGTTTATTAGAGGAGAATCGGTAACGCATAGATAAAAAAAATAAAAGAAAGAGAGAGAAATCACGCACACAAAAGCAACCTTTTCTCTATAACGCATTTAACGTTCATTAAATGATCGTAGAAAATTTTTTTTATATTTTAATTTACGGATTACACAACTTTCCAAGAAAATCCTGATGCAATTACAAATAAGTTACGTCATTACTTTTATCTTTACGCCTCAAACATGTTTATCTTATCATAAGTTCCTCGCTTATTCCACTTAAGTTTATTTTGACGCGACGTCAAACATTTGAATAAATGTATATTTCTATCAAAAAAAGGGAATAGAAACTACGGAAAAAACATAGTTCTGTAAATTTTATCGTTAATAGATTCGTTATTTACCAAAGTCTTTATATATTTCCAGGAAACTTTTTACATTTCCTTTTTATGCAATAATCAATAATTCGCATAACTTAGCTGTATTAGCAACTACATACATTCATGTGGCCACGCGATAATCACTATTCTTCGAATGGTCTTTCCTGATTTTAGTTATTCAAATGGATTTTCCTAGAATAGAATTCTTCTACTAATGGAGAGCCGCTAAATATACAACTTATTTATCTCATTTATTACTTATTTTACTTAATAAGGCTTAACACATATGCTATTAAAACGCTTTTTTTCAAAACTGAAAGCGGCATAATATTTATGGTACAAAATATCCGTCGTTAATTCGAAAAAACGCGTTAGTTGATTATTTCTGCATCAAAAAGCGCAAATTGATTTGAATGAAAAATTGTTAGGCAAGATTGCTCAAGTTCAACGATATGTAAGCCATTGAACATAAAAATACGTTTTATCAGCGAGACAATATTCAAATATTTTAATTCACACAATTTTGCGACTAATTTCGCAATCATTGTCATTATTATTGACGTAACTACCTTTGGATTTCTTAATGCCGCACTAAGAAAAAAACAGCTGAATCGACAAGATCGGCGGTCATCTACCTTTAAAGAAATATTGTATCTTTTAAACGAACTGCGCTTTAGCACAACAATAAGTTATATTAGTATAGTTACTAATCAAGTCATTCAATTGATAACTCTCAGCATTAATGTCACAGCAAATAAATGATTTGTTCAATTTACTAAAAGTTTGATTCAATAATTTTTGCTCGTTCAAACAAAATGTCATTATTACTTTTTTCTCAGTGTGGCGATATTTTATCGTCTCGTATTAACACTCTTTTTTACATACTTTTTTACGGTCATCCTCCCAAATTCCGTCTCTGTTCTCCTTGTCTTCGATCTGTTCCTCTACTTCTCTCTTCCAGCGTTCCCACCTTGTCTCTTACATTTTTTTTTTTTCGTGCACGTCATACATATGCACACAAGCATAGTATATACCTCCTTTTTCTTCTTTACAATCCCTTCTTTCATAACTTTCAAAATTACACTCAAACCATTCACAAACATGCCAGTTAATTAAAGACCATGATTTCATTCACATGCGCGCCTCACACTTATCGCCGGTATTTAACTGTATTGTTGAGTAGAACAGAAGTAGAGTTCGTCAGAAGTACGGTGGGGGTCGAAGACGAGTTTGCAGGACAGTGATCTTCCTCTTGGTGGGCGCGCACGACGGAGGACGATCAGTTTTTGGTACGCCGTGTCTCTCTCCTCATCGTCGACTAAGGTACGGGAAGACCCAGAAACGGAGTGTCCGAGGTTTACCAAATACTTTCGTGCGTATACGTCTCGTGTAGAGTGCAAACGCGCAAGTTTATGTGAATATCGAACTTTACGCAAGATTTCCATCGCTCGAGAAAGAGTAAGTACATCGCATTGTATATATTTAGCACAATCAGATTTATATGTGAGCCCACATTGTTTTCTTCTGTTTTTATCCGTTTGATAACTTTCAAAAATACACAAGTGTCACAATGACGTTTAGTCGGTTTTTGCATATTTCACATGTTAATAATGCCTTAAAATTTCAAAGGAACATACTTGCCTTATATTTCAGATTTCCGTAACGTGAACAACGTAGCGATTGCCAACATGGCTAGTCTCATAAAACTCGTAGTCAGCAATTATAATGAAGTTCTGAAGAATGTTAAAGGTAACTCCAATAACTAAAGACTGATACAACAAAAAATCCAAATATTAAAGTCTCCTTTACGACATAAAGGAGAATATTCTATCTCATAAGCGATAACATGAACTTGCAAAATAATTAACTTGAATTAACATGCGACTCTTGTAATTATTCGAAAAATAAGTGTATCTTCTAAACATATGTGCGCGATATATAATTTGCAATTGCAAATTATGATACACTGTTGCAAATAACAGTCTGTACATTCAAAAAAATGATCTGCAATTATACAACCAAAATTATCTAGATACTTAGCTAGGATAAACAGTGACTAGCTAACATTGTGATATTGCAATGTTTTTAATCAATATTATTAATTAAATATTTGTATTTAATCAAGATAGATGACAGAGACAGAATTTCTATTTCAATTTCGACGGGTATATATACGAAAAAGGGTCTACAAAAGGGTCGTCTACATATTTACTATATATTATAAAATATCGGGATTTGCGACACTCGCGGATTAACACAATAACGATTAATTATTTCTTCAAAGAAGAAAATTTTTGCACATGGATAAACGCATATTCTACACTTTTTTTGCTGATTGTATAAAACGCCAAAAAGGAATAATTTATAGTTGAATTTCTTACAACCATTTTTCTACAAATTACATTTTTCTGTAGATCCAATGGTGGATAAGTGGCCATTAATGGGATCTCCCGGTCCAGTGTTGTGTATTGTTGGGACATACCTGATTTTTGTTCTAAAAGCCGGGCCTAAACTGATGGAGAAAAGGCCAGCCTTTCAACTAAATACTGTGTTAATATTGTACAATATGTTTCAAGTAATTTTCAGTATTTGGTTGACGGCACTGGTGAGTCTAATCTTGTTTGTACACGATATAACTATTTATTATCTTGAACTAGAAAGGTATTAGTCTCACCAAGCGTAATTCGATCTACTCGTTTTTGACATTTCGAAGAAGAATATAAAAAATGACTTTATGAATATGAACTTTGAAGATTCATAATACATGTTTAACTATTAATTATCTAAGAATGATCGCGACGGTTTAATTAAATATATATTGTATATAATTGTGTATATGTTTCGAAATCAGTGAAATAAAGTTCGCGTAAACATCATTTGATGCACGCAATATTTTGCGACGAACAGTCCGCAAGTAAAATAAAAAACGATTTCAAATAAAGTAAAAAACGATTTCAGGCACTAGAAGTCGATATTGGAGATTTGATATTCTCTCACGGTTGTAATGCGCATAATAAATCGGATCGAGTGAGCAGAACTTTACAGGAAACGGTAAGAATTTCTTTTAATTTTTACCTACACTTGTTATTATCAAAATGCAAATATTTTTTTTAATACTTTTTTCGTGCCTTTTGTTTTGGATGAATAGTTATCGCGGGGTGCATGGTGGTATTTCGTAGCGAAGATAATCGAGCTCTTGGACACGGTAAGCGACACGTAAATGTCAGTTTTAGTAAAAGACTAATAAATTAATAGTTAAATCTTTAATGTCAATGAAAATGTTCGAAGACAACAGTGATGCTCCCGTAATCTTTTAACTGATACAATTGTTTCGTCACTTAATTTACACATAGTATTGCAACCGTATAATTACGAACAATTACGAAAAATGTTTCGTTAACTCGGCCATCGGAAGTGTTTAGCAATTGCTTGTTTCAGTCTTGACCGTACTAATAAATGATTATAAAGCGGTATTAATGAATTCATATAAGTCGAACTGTCCCCTCATTCTTTTTTAACGCTCTCTTTGACGGACATTATACCAGGAATATTTCGCATCCCATAAAGTATAAAATCGCGAGTTTAATATAAGTGGCGAATTAAAATATATTTCAGAGGAATACGTATGTCTGATAAGATTGATAATGCAAACGAGAAAAGTTTCACGTAGTATATTTCTGAAATACTACAATGTCTTTCTTCACTTGTTAAAGGTATTCTTCGTTTTAAGAAAGAAGCAAAATCAAGTGACTTTCCTTCACGTCTATCATCATACCATAACGGCGGTCTTCTCGTGGTGCTACTTGAAGCTGCTACCCGGTCAACAAGGTGTCGTAGTGGGCCTCCTAAATTCTATAGTCCACATTATTATGTACAGTTATTATCTCATCGCGGCGCTTGGCTCTAAATATAGAAAGTACCTCTGGTGGAAAAAGTATATGACCTGGATTCAGCTGGTAATTATCTTACAATATATAATCGGTTAAGCTGCTGAAGTAGCAAAGCAACATGTCTATTGATTCCGAATTATCTGCTTTATACAGGGTGTCCGGAAAATCGCCCGAAATATTTCGGGACGTGATTCGGGACCCCAAAAGAAGGAAAAAAAGCTATATAAACATAAGTCCGGAAATAAGTCGTTTCCGAGTTATAGCCACTTTTATGTTTAAAAAATCGTAATTTACAGTTCGCGTGGCACCCCTTTTTAAATTTTTTTTTAATTTTATTTCTTATTTTTTTAATTTTCAAATTTTATTATTTTTTTTAATTAACAATTTTTATTTTTTAATTTTTTTTTCAATTTTTCGATATTTGTAAATACATTATTTTTTAAATCAATCATAAACATGAATAGGTATTTAAATTAAAATAGATATTTAAATCGAATTAAATCGAATTAAATAAGATGTTCAAAATGACTACCTTTAGCACGAATGCAGGCTCTTATTCTCCTATCAAAAGAATTCCAAATTCTTTGAAAAACATTTGGATCCGTCCTTATTTCTTGGAATCCACGAATTATTCTTTGTCTTAAGTCAGCAATATTATTGGGCAGTAAAAATAAAAAAAAAATTGTTTAATTATTTAAAAAAATTTCCATATTATTACGTTGCTTTAAAATTGTTAACATAAGTTCCCTCGAGTCGAAATATTAGTTTTGCATGAATCTTACAATTCTGTCGAACTTGAAAGACCAATGGGGAGTTTCAAAACATAACATTATACAAAATCCTAACATTATCCTAATTTGATGCCACAAATAATTATATTACTGTCGCTTTTGCCGTGTTGATACTACAAGAGAAGGACTTATTATAACATACTTCTTCTTGTCTATTTTTGAAAAACAACAGCCTATACAGTATCATATCTCCAGATTAGTCCTTCAAATTCAACGAAACCTGTAGATTCAATATAAAACCAACATTTTTATCTGAACATTCTGTTACATTTCAGATTCAGTTCGTAATGATGCTGAGCTACCTGACGCTAACTCTGTTCATGGACTGCCAAATGCCGAAGGCTCTAACTTATTTCTTCTTAACGAACGTAGTCATTTTCATCTACCTATTTAGTGATTTTTATCGAAAAGCGTACAAAACGAAGAAGATCTAATAATCAGAATTGATCTCGCGGAAGCAAAATGAATACGAATGAGTTTAGCAGTTTCTATTTTTGCTGAAATGTTTACGAGGAAATAAATTAATAAGGAAAACTAAACGGTCGACGACGCGGTAATTGCTCATTCGTTTTTACTATATGAAGTAATATAAAAAAACTTCTCTGATTTGTACACACTTACATACACACATTTATGTGTGTACAATAGTTTCCATTAGTTTATAGAACGCATTAGTTTATCAAATGTTTATAAAATGTTCAAACTACGTGTACATGTCACTTTTTCAAAAAAATTTTTGGCAAGTATTACTTACAAAATCTGTCATTCAGTAGTTAACGCTTCCTATATAATCGATTGTTGTGTTCATATAATTCATTAATCAATAATCGCCTTATAATTTTAATTATTTTCTTACATATAGTTATATATAGTTATATATAGTTATATGTTTAATTGCCTCTCGTGTAAAGATCATACGGAAGCTACTTTGTTTTATTTATTTATATATGTATATACTCTGGTTGTTTTAAACAAAATTACCAAAATACGATTAATACCGTAATTGTGATATGTATATTTAATTCTACTGAAATTTTCATTGTCATGCTCGAATCTTTGAATTCTTTCCGATGCGATGTTGCATCGTGCAGTTAATGCATGACGTAACATACCGGCAGCGGATTTATTGACACAAAAAAAACGAAGAGAAAAAGTTACAGCGAGAGAGGAAACAGGACAAGTGCGAAATCGAAGTCTGATTGTTCGAGGTTACATTAAAAGTGTGCCACAATTCATAAAGAAATACCCGACTGTAAGTAACGAACCAACCGTCACTCGTTAAAATCTACTAGGTCTGAATGTCGTTCTTTCTCGAAAGAAAACATCCAATCTCTCCAAGTTTTGCTAACGGTATTTACTATTTCCTAGGTTCTGTTGTGTTATACAGTCTTGTATATTCAATGGCACGTTATAAGAGCCTCAGTATTTAGTCGGGAAAGAATAAACATCTTTAGTTCTAGAATTATTGCTCTCTTCACCAGTCAACGATTTAATAAAAATAAAACAGAGTGTTTGAGGTTCTTTCCTCGACATTCAACAAACGATTCGTTATCCTCGTAGCAAGATTGATCAGAATAACGCGAAATCTTTCCCGACAATAAACCAAATATTAATTGGTGATGACAATCTTACTATTTGTGTTCCATATTCTAATTAAAAATCTGTCATGCTGCAATTAAATAAATGGACGACGCACAAATGCATAATATATTAACTATACCTAAGATATATACTATTATTTATTAATAAGTAATCTAAATAAATCAAAGTTGCAAATATCTGATCTTGAGTCAGCTTTCGTTAGTTGCATATTCCGCAAGTTAATAATGCCTAAAAATTTCGAAAGAACATTCTTGTCTTATATTTCAGATTTTCGTAACTTAAACGCTGTAGAGATCGCCAAAATAGCTAATCTCATAAAACTTATAGTCAGCAATTGTAACGAAGTTCTGAAGAGAATTAAAGATAACTCCAATAACATTACAAAAAAAAGAGAATATCCTTTTTCATGAGCAATATTACGAAATTTACTTTGCAAAGTAATTAACTAAAATAATGGGAGAATTCCTTAATTATTCGAAAGATAAGACATATATCTCCTATAAACACGTGCACGATATGCAATTTGGCATTGCAGATTATGATACATTATCGCGAATAACCAGTAACAGCCTGCATAAACAAAATAGTGGCCGTGTCATAGCCAATTATAGCCAAATTCGACTCGGAATAGCATGTATCTTTTCACGGTCATCTTTACAAAATTTTTCACTGTTTTTTCTTCAACATATTTTTGTACTTCTCTCTCTCTCTCTCTCTCTCTCTCTCTCTCTCTCTCTCTCTCTCTCTCTCATCGTATCCACCTTGCCACCTACTAGATACGAAAAAAACTACAAAACGAAAAATACATGTTAACTTAATCAAAATATAGATGTTTTAAATTAATTATAATAAAAAACGAAGTAAGATTAATATAATTAACCAAGCACGTATGTGTAAGTACTTATTACAAATAATTATGTGATAAGTATCAATAATATTAATAATTGAACGTTGAAATATCGAAGCATCAAATCGAGAAAAACTTAACATCGAGGATTGATTAACATCTCCTTATTGATTATAAGAAGATTTATTGAGAAATACGAAACACGTTTATCGAGAATCAAGTGATGCCAAGAGTAAGACCAACGATCGAAAAGGTGAATAATTAATATATTATTAGTACGTACATTATTAGTGATATACACTTTTATTCTACAACAAATTACACACGTATATTGTATAATACATACGATTGAGATTACAAGATTATCTATCCATTCGTAACTGCGAAGTCCGCTCGATCGATCGCAATAAGATAAAATTGTGACTGTTCGATAACAAATCGTCTGGAAATCTGTCTAAAGTTCATGGGACAAAAGGCAGTGCAACTGAGGCTTTATTTACATTAAAAACTCTGTTTTTGTATCTGTTAAGTACACAGAGCGTAACAAATCTTAAAAGCTACGTGTGTCTTATTGTCCTATTTTAGTGTAAAATTAAATGGAAAAAGATATAGAAAAAAGTAGAAGAAAAAGAGAAGAAAATAAAAAATAAGAAGGAAGGAGAAATCACACACGATACTACCACGAAATACATCTGGTAATTGGCGCATAGATGCCAACTTAAAGCCATATTCTTTGGAGGTAATTAATCTAATCAAAATTTAGAGGATATCCAGCACCAGAAAAAAGCAAACACACGTCGGTCGAGCTAAGAAAGGTCAAATCACAAACGAAACGCGAATGCTAATCGAATGCTAAAAAGCGCGTATGCGAAAGATAGCTCTTAATTTTCTAATAACTGAATTCTCTCTTTCTCTCTCTCTCTGTCTCTCAAACAAATTATGTTTGATTAATTGACGAAGTTAAAATTTCTAATGATCGTCGTTAGTATCACGTGCTTATATAGTTACTGTAGTATATCGTTTCGTTTGAAACTGTCATTAATTATCTCTTCTCTCTAGCGATATCTACGATTATTTGACGTGAAATTTGATTATTGACTCATCACGAACACATTTGACGTATAATTCGTTATTAAAAATCGACGTAATCTCTTGAAGCCGCTCTTTCTGGATACATTTTGACGCTCTTGTAGTAAACAATGTATAAACAGAACATGTTTTTTGATTAATTATTATCAATCATAGACTTCGAACAATTCTTGCACGCGCACAATGTTTAATAAATGGCGCGCTGATAAAACACGTCGATATCGAAAATCACAAAGAAAGATCGCGAAATAAAAAAAGAGATTTTACACACGCTCGCTCTCTCTCTCTCTCTCTCTCTCTCTCTCTCTCTCTCTCTCTCTCTCTCTCTCTCTCT
>NW_022639497.1:1249680-1285656 GCF_010583005.1 Odontomachus brunneus
CCCCCTCTCCCCCTCTCTCTCTCTCTCTTCTCACCCCCTTTCTTTCTCTCTTTTTTTCCACATATATTTTTTCACCACCGATAACAAGTGATCAGTACACGATTTACGCGTTGCGCAATCACTGTAAAACTATATAATTAGGCCGCGCGATATTTAGATAGATAGATCGCGAAAAACATTGTCGTTTATGATGCAAACTCCAAGAGAACATTAATCCATCTTCCCGTTTCCAAGTTTGACATGAGAGATTTGGCAATTATACTAATACATTCATTACTGTTCATGTTCTTCAAATTTTGAACACGATGACAAACGATGAATCCAAGTAATTATTACACATAATCACTACTGTTAATTTTTTTACTGTGAACTGCTCGGAAACGAGGTGCTCACTGAGTACGACCGAGCTATAGAAGTACTCTTTACTGCGCACGGAGCAATGTGTGTGTGTATATTTCGCATTGCAACATACTTATGAATTAGACATACTTGTGAATTTATTTATGAATCGTATCAAATCATCCAAGTCAATTTTGGATTCTCAATATTTTATACTTGTGATAACAATAACACGCAATAGAGTAATCAATGAACGATTACTGCCGAGTCTATAAACACTCTACATGAGTATTTTTTTCGCGAGCCATTTATAAGCGCCGTTCACAGTCAGAAGATTAATTAATTGCTGTCTCGGCGCTGATCCTTCTCGAGAACCGTGACGTTCGGTCGACCTGAAGCTCCGTAGAAACTGTACGTATGCATATGACACCTACGTAAGATGATGTCGCGAAAAGCACCAGTTTCTACGAAGCGACACGATGCACGCTGTGTATTTTGAGCGCTCAAAGTATAATCTTTGCGTAGTGTGGTCAAAACGCACACTATGATACTTTTTTATAAATATATTATTACAAGTATAGATAATTATATCTATTTTATATTTTCTCGCGATGAAATATAGAAATTGTAGTATATATGAGATAAAGACACAATAGTTATAAATAAAGTAAAATGTTGTTTCGCGTATATCAGAAGGATACAAAATTAATTGATTAATTGATTTTGTTTTAAGTATATGGAGAATAATCCGCATATACTGTGTAGAAATAGCTTTTGGCAGAGAATCCACGCATCTGCGAATCAATGCGTGATTTGCGTCAATATATATATATACAGGGTATCTCACACTCTCCTCCGGGAATTTTGTGGGAACGTAAAACAGGTTGCGGTAAACATAAAAGTCCTATACCGTTTTGCGATATTCGCAATAATTATCGAAATATTAATTGTAGAAAACTTGTAAATGATCTTGCAGAATATAGTAAATAAGTTATAGTAGCGATGACTGCCATCGTGTACTTATACTTTAGGTCAAATTGAACAAAAAAGTCCTCTACCATTTTCCAAATAATCACATAGATTTTTAATTATTAATTAAAGAAGATTATTGCACGATTTTGCGTGATAATACACTCATCTTCTTTAATTAATAATTAAAAATCTATGTGATTATTTGCAAAATGGTAGAGGACTTTTTTGTTTAATTTGATCTAAAGTATAAGTACACGACGGCAGTCATCGCTATTATAACTCATTTACCATATCCTACATGATCATTTACAAATTTTGTACAATTAATATCTCGATAATTATCGCGAATATCGCAAAACGCGAATATAGGATTTTTATGTTTACCTCAACCTACGTCCCCACAAAATGCCCGGAGGAGAGTGTGAGACACCCTGTATATATGTGTGCGTGTGTGTGTGTGTGCGTGCGTGCGTGCGTGTGTGCGTGTGTGCGTGTGTACGTGTGTGCGTGTGAGCGTTCGAGCGTGTGTGTGTGTGTGTGTGTGTGTGTGTTTTGCGTGTGCGTGCGTGTGTGTGTGTGTAAAAGCTACATTAATCCTTTATATGGAAGACAAATTTGAAGAAAACAGACAAATTTCAAGAAATGTTTATATGTTCAAATGAAGTAAGTGATGTTTCTTGAAGTTATACTGTTTTCAAAATATCATTTTGAAAACACATTTTTTCCAACCATTATCATCTAGTGGCAAAAGTCGGAACTAATAAGACACCGACGAATAAAACAGAGATAACTAGATATTGCTCCAAAGCAAAAATACTAAATAAATGCATCGTTCGTTCTTGCATACAACTCATGAAAAAACGATGTTACTTAAGAGCAATATTACCAGATAAAGGATTAAGATCCGAACATACACGCGACAACATATGTTTCCATATATGAAGTAATAATGCGCTGTATTCCGAGCTATTAATTTATATGTAATATAAATAAGCAAGCTCTAATAAGCGGACTCTGCTTGCGGCCGTTCATCGAATTCACGTGTCAAGCAGCAATGTGGATAAAGACGTGCCATATACTAATTAGACATCTTGATATCAGCTCAGCCGTTCGATATGACTTTAATGTCGCACGCGTCAAGACACACATCAAGCAGATCGTTTACATTCCTGTGAAAGATTAAAAAATGCAGAATGGTCAAATACGTTCTTTGTTCGTGAATGCTTGGTGGTCTCTCAGTTATTCTTTTCTTCTTTTTTTTTAATTGATTAATTCTTCTCGTGTGCGATGACCCCAGAATAAAGTATTTCGTAATTTTGGTACTAATTGATGAGATGAAAAACTGGATAAGAAACTGCGGTGCGATTTAATGTTAGTAGGGATAGCAGCCGTGTCGCCTTTCATTGCGATCGCGTCTCCTTTCTCAGTTGTTCTCGATTAGTCGCTTTTCCCTTTTCCGTTCGGTATCTCGTTGTTGCTCACTTTCTCCGCGACGTCGCTCGCTTTGGCCGAGTTTTGAGTCGGCGACACGCCGTTTTCCTTCTTGGTAGTGTAAGCGTTATTGTAAAAGTCCGCGAAGAGGAAGTAGAAGAACATCGCGTTCGGCAGGATCAAAATCATCGACCATCTCGGGTACTCGCAATCGTAGAACAGCAGTTGTATATTATGCAAGAAGGCCAGACAAAATTGACCCTGTCGAATAAACAAATGTTGCGTTTAGTTCATAGATACGCGCTATGTTCGCTTGTGCTGACTGATCGATCAAACGAGTGGAAACGAACGTTACGATTTCATGTGTACGAAGGAAACAATTAAAAAAAGTTTCCGGCAAATCTCACTATGTTAAAACTTGGTTAAAATTCAAAAATAAAGTAATGCATCTGAATTGAGACTAACCCCTTTTCTGCTTTTTCCGCCTCGTTCTTCTGTTTATTTTTTAACGTGACCAATGGAACCATTTGACCGGTTTGATCGAGCTGAAATCTCATACTCTCTTGAAGCGAATCAATAAAAATGTTTCTGATTGAATCAATAAAATAAAAATAGATATCAATAAAAGAAATCAATAAAAGTATTTCGCCAATGAGCAGTGCATATGTTCACTAATTTTTAATAAAAATACTTCTACTTTATTCTCTCATTAATTTTAACCAGTGAAAGTAACATTTTACTGTACAAAATCTATAATAAGGTCCCTGAGGGTAATATCGCCAGATTTTAATATGACTAATTAGCTGTAAAAGATGTAATTTGCACAGAAAAATTCAAATCAGATTAGTATGTTTTTCTTTATATGTTATTAGAACACCTGACACAATTGCCGTTCTAAAAGCTGAAGCGTGCAGCTCTCATTCTATGAAGTTTATGTGTTTGACGACAGACGCTTCGTACTGGGCTCCGGTAAGATTGTTATTGTTCTCATGTTTATTAATTTATAATATTAGTTGGATAATTGATTAATATGCAGTTCTTTATGCTGATTCTAATAACGATATCGAAATTTAGTTTACTTTAATCAATAATGTAATATTACGAACATTTTTATGAAATGACACGTGTTACTAATATGGCCACTCTTGGCTATATTATCAACCTACAGTGCCATAACCTATAATGCTATATATGATTGAGTATTATTAAAATATTTTTACTTTTCTACTTTTAAATATAAATCCTGATCTTCCAAAAAAGAAGCGTGGTGAATCGACACAAGAAAATCTGTCCAAGGAAAATTTGTCTTACACAGTATTTTTTTGTAACATGTTTTTTTAAATAAATTTTACTTCTTTTTTTATAAAATTTTATTACTTCTATTACAAATTGCATTAATTATGATTAATGGTTGAAAAATTCAATTTTAAAGATATAAGAAAAAGTGACCATATTATCTTCGTATGCTTTTAATATGATCAAAATGTCGATTTTTTAAAATGAGTATTTTTCTTATGATTTGAATTGAATGTCTTCTTTCATGATTTTTTTCTAATTGCCAAAGGTCCAAAGTAAACTGTAGCGCAAGTGGATTTTGAAAATTCCATAAAATAACAGCTGAAGAATTTTTCAAACCTTAGCATGGCCATATTAGTCTTAGGGACCTTACACGAACTTGTTACATGCTGTACCAAATTCAACTTTCTGCGTCTGTGACGATGGAATTAACAGTTTTCCATGCGTCTTATGTGCAATGGCATTGTCAAAGTTTGCAAAAAGCAATCAATGGGAACAATTGCTACTACTAACTGATCCCTTCAACGAAATTTTATTGATGGCAATGCTATACTTACAACTGAACCACCAGTTATAAATATAGCATTTCAGTGAAGAATATACTGATTACGCTTTTGAGTGTAGACATCAACTCGCTCAAGAATCTGCGAATCGCCAGCGCAGAGCATGGGTGAAAATCTCTAGCACGGTAACAGCCAGAAAATCGGTTCTTTCCGCTTTTCGGGAAAGAGATTTCACCGGCAGCTCGTGCGCAATTCGTTCGTCTCATTACCATTTGCAGTGTAGTGATGTACTTCTTCCACCAGAGGTATTGTTGATACTGAGGTAGTAATGCCGCCAGCAGATAATAAGAGTACATGATGATATGCACGAAACTATTGATGATTCCTGCAAGCAAGCACGTGCCGAATCAGCGCTTAAACGATTGTTGTAACATGACATGGTGACATCTCGCGTGTCACATTACGAGGAAGATTGAGGAAAAGTGCGACGCGTCGCCTTACCTTCCTTCTGGTTCTTTTACGCACCTATAAAGATGCCGTGGCCCCCGGGATAATATTTTGTGGCGCCCCATGACGCCATGGGCATCACAGTGTGATGGTACATATGGAGAAATGTGATTTGCCTTTCCTTCTTGCGCAACACGAAGAACACCGTGTCCAGCAGTTCCGTCAGTTTCGCCAGAAAATAGATATAAACTCCTCTCGCAACCTAGAAATATCGCGCAAGAAGTAATTTGTTTTTGAGTAACGACGTCGCCCATCTCCCTCTCTTCCGTCAGCCAATTAGTGAGCACGTGTAAGATAAGAAGAGCACGCGATAACATTTCTTTAGTTATATGGTCGATAGATCATTAGCAACGGGAAGTCGGTTCTATCTAATCGTGGAAACGTCACGAATTAGCAGTACTTTTGTGGTTTACGTACTCTCAAGGCATCCGGCGAGTACGAGAAATCCACTGGCTGGCATTTCCAGTTGTAATCCTTCAGCCACGCGCCGTCCAAGCCCTCCAAAAACAACCAAATGCTGATAAGAACCTGCAGGAAGTTGTACAGTACTAGGACGTTTTTTAATTGATATGGCTTTCGGTGTTCCATATGTCTCGGGCCCCATGACAGAACGAAGTACAGGTAGCCAATTAAGATGCTAGCGGCGGGCACGGGCGACGATATGAAGACCCACTCTCTCGTCCGGGGATCTGAAAGGGATTTGTGCACAATGCAATCGCGTCTAACGGCGGCTGTTCAGTCCAACAATCCAAGCTCGATCTGCGCTTTGTATACGTTCAACTATGTTTACATGTTTTCTTATTTTCCATTGTAGACCGAGTCTTGACAATAACTTTCGCGTCTTTCCTTCTCCGCGTCAAATTTATCTTCGCCCCAAAGTATCACACGAGAAAGCCTAATCTCTAAGGTGCATTCGTCATTATTAATAATGACGCGTGTTTTTAATTAGTCAGCATTTTCCCGACTCCTTTCGCGTGCGTTTAGGGAACAATTGTTCGCCAAAGCGCAGTGAAATTGTACATTTCATCGCATGGCAAAATAAAAATCATCACTCTTCTTCTTTTCTTTTGTTATGCTCTAATTTTAACTTTAGAGAAGATTTCCATGAAAATACATGCTTGACTTTTTTCGAGGACGCGAAACGAGGAACACATCCTGTATGGGGAGTGAAAAAGTAAGAAAAATCAAGTGTTACGCTATTATTGAAAATTACGGAATCGAAATTATTATGTGCGCGCGACTAGGTTTTATTTGTGCCCACCGTGAGCAAGAAAGTACATGAAATTACGCCGCACTACCGCGAATAAACGTGTAATTATGTGCAGTGAACGCCCTGTGCGCGTTATTCTTATAAACCGATCATCAGTCATCTTCGGGATGTAATAAGTCTTGTGTAATGCGAACTTACCAGATAAATCGTGGAACACATGGTGGTAAAATCGTACGACGGAGTTGTTGTAGATGTTAGACATCCTGTCGGCCGTCAACGACGCGCTGGCGTTCATCGAGAAGTCACCTGAAAAACCAAGATTAATTTTTAAAAGAAACATGACTCTCGATCCACACAATGGTAACATATTCTCGCGTTTCCAAGATAAATGTTGTAGACACGCAAGTTTTGTACATATCGAGCGCACGCGCGCGTGCACGCGATGACAATTCGCACGAACGCACAATGACCCAAGATCTCAAATTCGTGGTCAAAATATGAAATCGTATTTCAGTTTAGACAAAAGTTGGTATCCTGGGATTTATGAGGTCGCTGATTACGAATCTGAGGTAAAAATATCAAAAAACAAAATGGCAGATCTAAATTTAATAAATAATTTGCGTTATAGAAGCTTAAATGTTTATAATTAAAGATGAATAAGTTAAAAATTAACTTGTGCTTATTATATTATATTAACATTGAAATAAGAAAAAAATATTACAAAATTTCTAAAGGCAGGTAAAAGTATTAGAGTACTTAGATACATATCCGGACTTAGATACATATATTTACATTATAGGAGCTAATTTTTGTCATCTGGATTTTCATTAGACATGTCAGACCTTTTTTCTATTAGAGATAACGTTCGTCCTCTTGTAACTTCCATATTAACCATTAGGTGGAATTAATAATTTTATAACGTCTGGTCAAAGTTTTTAATTTTTTTGTGATAATTTTCGCAAACTTGCTATATATGGATCGGATATGATCATAAGCCGCAAAAACACATCCTCCATAATTTTTGCTCAAGACCACTTTCTCGAGAAGTCTTCTCGAAACTTTTTTATATATTTGTTCATTACTTCTTGAGTGTCTTCGGACATTTGTCATATCGGTAGTAAAACAGAGGCTACAATTTTTGGTCCGTGAATTAATATGATTCACGTCATTATTCACATCTTACACCCATTGGCATGAGATACGCCACGGATGTTCGTTATAACTATATTTATCATCCTAATGTCATCCAAAGCGCCTGACAAGATGATGTAGATAAACCAAAACACAACACGCATAACCTTTAGTACGAAATTCGACAATTTAAAAGAAAATTTGCTACTGCGTAAACACGAAAAGATCTCATACAAATATATCTGTTTATTCAAGGATCATAGCTCAAAAAAGGTCAGATATTTTTTTCGAGTGTTTGCTCGAAAACAGGAACTAATGGCTTAGGTAAATAGAACTCCTCATATCTCTGTTCGCTGTTACTCCAATCTTTCTTCATTTCGTACACGTTTGTCCAAATTAATACCGAGGCAAGCGAGTTTAATAACGTTTAATCTAAAGTTACACAATTTTTAAATATTGTAATCGAAACCGAACGGTATAGAAACGTGTTCATGTTTGCAACTCTATTCAAATGGATGCGGTTAAGATTTCTTCTCCTGCCAGCTATAAAGTGACCCTACAACTAGAGTGGCAGCTAGTGACAGCTGACCTTTGCAAATTTTGTAGATAAAAGTATAAACTACAAGCCCGAATAAGAAATTTAGCGGGATTTTGCAGGACTTATAACTTTTTGTCTATGAGTTTAAAATTTTCAGAGACATTTTAACCGTTTCTTTTCCGTAAGCAATATTGTCATTATATTATATTCAACCCGACAATTTCGGCTAATCCAATGCACATAAATATTCTACTGACCTCCAGGAACAGCATCTATCTTGCAGAATTCAAATCGGTTAATGTTTTTGGAAGTTAAGCACTTCATAAGTAGACCTTCGATTTTTTACTAATGCGCACAATATATGCTGCTCGAAAGAAGCCAACTTTGAATTGAATAATAAACTTATGTATAAAAGATAAACACTTCTCTCTTTTGGTTTTTAGTAGTCATATTATCACTATAGCAAAATCAATAATTGAAATTCCCTAGATCAAACTTTCATTTTTGGAGTTTTGACCACGTTTTCAGGAAATTGTACCACTGGGGACTTCGCGCCATGCGTGCGAGTGATCGATTTTCAAGTTTTCTTATAAGTATCGTGCATCTGCGCGTCACCGTTATGCTCAAATAAAGTACCCTGATTCGCG
Organism: Odontomachus brunneus; assembly: GCF_010583005.1. Lineage (NCBI taxonomy): Eukaryota > Metazoa > Arthropoda > Insecta > Hymenoptera > Formicidae > Odontomachus > Odontomachus brunneus. The sequence goes on from NW_022639497.1 coordinate 1,258,255, forward strand.
GTTCGCGATCCACCAGAAATTCCACCCTTTTACATCGCCGTTAAAGCGGCAAAACTCTAATTAGTTACACGCTACATTCTGTTGCACAAGATTTGCCGAGATTGCTGAAATCTACATTCTTTAGATCTGCGTGTGAGCTGATATTCAGATCGATCCAACGCAGCTGTAATGAGACAAAAAAGGAAGAAAAAGAAAGAGAAAAGACGGCTCATTTTCGCAGTCCGTAATGACAGGTTTCTCATTGCTACTTGCTCAATGGCAATGTTACGCCGTTGAAAAAGCACGCGCGATCGTGAACATTTAGCGTGACACGTATCCATCTCGTCAAGCCTACTTTTTTTCTTCGTTTTTTTTCTCTCCTTCCTGTAGTGCTAAGAGCGACGACGAATTACTTTGATGCAACGAACCGATCGACCGGTTCATGTTCGCCGATACTCTGACGCCTTAAACACCGCGCGAAAAGAGAGCGCGATTCTTTCACAAGCGAGTTGTTCCACTTGAACAACACTGTTGCTGTCAGATCCAGTGCATTTCTTAAAAATCCTACGGTCTAACACAATCCACCGCATGGATCATCTCCGAGTCGAATGGTCGGACGTGAAAAAGATAGAGGGCTTTTTTAGCCTCAATACATATCTTCAGGGTCGATTTTTAAGATTCTCATACTCTCGAAGCTTTTGTGCGGTGTGGAAATATGCTCAGCTTGCCTCTCGCGTTAGTGCCATGTCCTTTGTGAATTTGTTTCCTTAGTTTTGGAAACAATTCCACGAGAGATGCCAATCCAAAAGGCAAACCGAGAATCTGTTTTTTTTTTGGAGCAGCTCAATTGTTACTTATTAATACTTTATTGGAATTAACATTTTATGAATTTTATTCTTGAGAGATCTCCCAACAAAAGTACAGTCAAAATTTACCTGCTGTTTACATAGAACAAATTAATTCCACAATGTGGTGTATCGAGAATTAAGGGATATAAGGATTAAAGGATGCAAGGATGCAAATTCGCCACGACTCTGTCACGAGTTAACGTACATCGTCCGTTCGTGACGCGAATTGCAAATCCGCGAGACATTACTTCGCAGAGCTTCAAAATGATATTTCCGCGTGTACTTCTACGGCCGTACGGAGAAACGATTTAATAATCCCATTTTTTAACGATTAAATCTGATTTCCATCAATAATGATTATCGCGAATAACCAATAACCTGTATATATAAAAAAGTGGCCTTGTCATAGCCAGTTATAGCCAAATTGTCTAGATACCAGAAATTAGCTAAGATAAACAAACGGCTAGCAAATATTGCGATATCGCACATGTTTTGTATTTAATCAATATAGATGGTAGAGATAGAGAGTTTCTGTAGAGGCAACAATGATGTAACCTTTTAGCTAGTAAAATTGTTTCGTCACTTGATTTACACAAAGTTATTGCAAACATACATACTTAAATAAAGGATTACAAAAAATGCTTCGCTAACTCGACTAACGGAAGTGTTCAACAATTACACATCTCAATCGTATTAATGAATGAGTATTAATAAATCGGTATTAATGAATTCATATGGGTCGACTTGCTCTCCATTCTTCCTTAATACTCTCTTTGACGGACACTTTATCAGAAATATCCCACATTCCGCGAAATATAAAATCAAAACGTGAATTTAATATAAGTAGCGAATTAAAATATATTTGAGAAAGATATGTGTGTCTGACAAAACCTATAATACGAAAGAGAAAATTTTTACGTAGTATGCTTTCGAAATACCATCGTAATGTTTTTTTTACTTTGTTAAAAGTATTTTTTGTTTTAAGAAAGAAGCAAAATCAAATGACTTCACGTTTATTATCATATAATAACAGTCATCATCTCATGATGTTACTCGAAACTACTAGCCGATCAATAAAGTGTCGTCGTGGATCTCCTGAATTCTATTGTCCACATCATATAATTATTATTTCATCGCGGCCCTTAGCTCTAAATACAGAAAGAATTTCTGGCGGTAAAGTATATAACCTGAATCCAACATTCGATGAGTCGAATGCGGAATAGCAGACTTATTGAGAAATACGAAACGTATTTATCGAGGTAATCGCGCAAGTAATGCCAAGACTGACGATCAAAAAGGTGAATTAATATATTATTAGTACATACATTATTAGTAATATACACTTTTATTCTACAACAAATTACATACGTATAATACATACGATTGTAATTACAAGATTATCTATCCATTCGTAACTGCGAAGTCACCCGCTCGATCGATCGCTATAAGATAAAATCGTGACTGTTCGATAACAAATCGTCTAGAAGACTGTCTAAAGTCCATGGGACAAAACGCAATGCAACTGAAGCATTATTTATATTAGAAACCCTGTTTTTGTACCTCTTAAGTACACAGAGCGTAACAAATCTTAGAAGCTACGCGTGTCTTATTGTCTTCTATTTTAATGTAAAATTAAATCAGAAAAAGTATAGAAAAAAGTAAAAGAAGAAGAGAAAAAATTAAAAAGTAAGAAGGAAGGGGAAATCATACACGATGCTACCATAAAATACATTTGGTAATTGGCGCATTGATGCCAACTTAAAGCCATATTCTTTGGGCATAATTAATCTAATCAAAATTTAAAGGATATCAGGCACCACAGAAAAGCAAACACAGATCAATCGAACTAAGAGAGGTCGAATCACAAACGAAATGAGAGAGAATAAGAAGAATGAAAGAGCGCGCGAAAAGAGCGCGATTTTTTCACATGCGAGTTTTTCCACTTGAACAACACTGTTGCTATCGGGTCCAGTGCATTTCTTAAAAATCCTAAGATCTAACACAATTCACCGCATAGATCATCTCAGAGTCAAATGGTCAAACTTGAAAAAAATAGAGAACTTTTTATCCACGATACGTATCGTCAGGTTCCGTTTTTAAATTTCTTATGCTCTCGAAGCTTTTGTGCTATGTGGAAAATAGTCAGCTTGCCTCTTGCGTTGGTGCCATGTCCTTTGTGAATTTGTTTCCTTAGTTTTGGAAACAAATCCACGAGAGATACCAAGCCGAAAACCAAGCCAAGAATCTGTGTTTCTTCTTGGATTAGCTCAAACTATTCATTGGAATTAACATTTTATGAATTTTATTCTTGCGTTGAGAGATCTCCCAACAAAAGCAAAGTCAAAATTTACCTGCTGTTTATGCAGAACAAATTAATTCTATAATGTGGTGTATCGAGAATTAAGGGATGTACGGATTAAAGGACAAATTAGCAAATTTGTTAATTCGATAGGAACACGTTTACTCTCTTTCCCCGATTTCGTCAAAGATCCAGCCCTCTCGCCACGACTCTGTCACGAGTTAACGTACATCGTCTGTTCGTGACGCGGATTGCGATCCGTGAAACATTACTCCGCAGAGCTTCGAAATGATATTTCGCCGCGTGTACTTCTACGACCGCGCCATTACGGAGGAACGATTTAATAATCCCGTTTCCTCAACGATTAAATCTGATTTCTGTTGGTGCCGACACACTTTCCATGCTTGTCTGACGTACATGCACTTGGCTCCTTGTGATTATTAGTGTTGTTAGTGCTATTATATCCGCGTACGCCGCAACCAATGCAACAACCATGCACGACTTTCCACGGCGGAACCAGGTGGAAACGTTGCCGATGCGATCAGTGAATGACTGACCGACCCGTACGACTTATCACTAGAGAGTAAGAGCCGAAAATAAAAGGAAGAAACGGCGAACGGCGTGATTACAGTAAAGACTTGAGTACGAGCAACCAACCGATCGTGACTCCATCACGCTCAAGTGATTTTACATGAAAAGACGCTATCGAGTATTCGAGACGTAACCAGGTTCCAAATGGAACCAAGGAAGCACCGTCACAAATCTCTCGTTGGTCTTCACCCTTTTCTTTTCTCGCGCGGCAATTATCCGCAAAACGTAAGGGGATACTTTGGAGGAATATTGACGTCGGCGACAAAGAGATGATTGCACGTGAGAAGAAAGTAAAAAAATAATATAAAGGGTGTCTGACAATTATTGACACATCCGTTGCGTACGTATAAAATTCGTCGAGCTGAACACAAAATTCTTCTATCATTTCGCAATGTGTTAGAGGACTTTTTGTTCAGTTTGATCTGATGTACAAGCAAACGTCACGACTTATCTGTCATATCGCGCGTCATCATCCGCCGATCTTCTTTTAAAATTTATATGAAAAAAATACTGTAATATTTTCTGTACAGAAAGCAAAACGCGCTCATGTAAGCACAAGATTTTTTGTCTCCCTTCCTTTCTTCACAAAAATTAAACTAAACTATCATGATTTTTCTTCGTTCGCGAGAGATAACGCAGATTACTTCCTCATTATTCGTGATTGTAATAGCATCATGTTTCAGTCCATACGGCCGTCGCATCCTCAATTTCTACGTATTGTGTATTTTCTTAATGATTACGCTGTGCGTGTCGTAACGCATTCCCTTCTTGTCGTCTATTAGCGGTGTAACTTTCGTGTAACCTTGCAATCCGTGCGATTCCACCTTGTGCGCTTCAAGAATGGTGGGTTAATCACCGCATCGGACATTCTCTAAAGACAGCTTTGCACATATCTCATTACGAATATTCGGCACGGGACGACTCTCGGCTGACCAACTTCGAATACGCTAATAATCGTCTGTCGTTACCACGTCGAGGCTTACGACTACTCACGCAAATTATTACGTGACAATTGTCGAAGAAACATTGACACACCGTCAAGTCTGATCTACAATATGCTCTTTGCGTTCTGTTTTTTATCTTCTATCTTTTTCTGGCTTAAAGCTTAAGGTTTGATTCAGAAAGAGATAAAGAGAAAGAAGCAGGAAGCAAAGAGCATATTGTAGATCAGGCTTAAGAATCATAAGAAAGCGAAGAAAAAAACAAATCGTTTAGATAGCATTGATAAAATGCGACCAGAGTCATTAGATACAATACACGCCAAGTGCGGCTTCGCGATTGAGTCGATTTACCTCTTCCATCTCTTTTCCCTTCGTTATTATATGTTTCTTCGTTATTATACGTCTCATTCAATAGAATTGAAACATCCCGTTGACCGTCGAATTAAAAATAGCCGCTCGTCAAGTCATCGAGTAACGCTACGTTAACACGATAACTCGACTTTTTCGTGACAGCAGCCTGCTAGAGCCCATCATCGTTCAGCGGAGCTCGGCATTGCGGCTTACGAAAATCATAAAATCGCGCGAGCTTTCGCAAAGCCGAACATTACGACAATTGTATAATGGCTGGGAGATCGGCCGATGCAACGTCGTTAAGCTTACGTAACATTTTTCATTTTAGGACGTAGACAACCGGTTTCAATGTTCATCTGAGTACACCTATCTGCTAACGTGATTCCACATAATTTACCTTCGCGAACTTAGCCTTTCGAGACCTTCCCTCCCAACCCTCCCTCCAAGTTGACGCAGTCATTCTTCAATTTGCCACTTTTCCTCGTCGTCTCATAAATCATAATATTAAATGCGAAGTGCGAATAATCAAATCGCACGTGCAACTCGCTGAAATTACGTCGAGAATTGATAGCTCTCTTCTTTTGTACGCACAATTCAAACAGAAAAAGTGATCAGCGTTAGATGAGCAAATTGTGATTACGTTTGCTTAACATTCGACTAGTTCGTCCAACTACGGCTGCTATGAGGAGATCGTGAATCGCGCAAAGATCGTTTACGTTGATGTACGTGATATAAATGTAAAACTACTTGTTTTCTCCCGCAGATCGTTTAATTTTCCGCGTAATGACTGATATCGTCGGAAACGTTGTGATAATATGGGAATCAAACGCGTTCTTGCATCCACGATTTAAATCCACGATGATTCACGATGTGGAAAACGTTCCGGAACTACGATCGCGATTCCGCCAAAAAAAGAGATATCGATACGCGCACGGCTATCCTAACAATTTTTGCTATCAATTATCGGGCTCGCGAAACAGGTACGCGCAATTAGCGCTTTCGTTCTATTTGTTATCGGCATTGCTACACTCCCTGACACGTGAGTTACCGAGCCGTCGCGTTTTACATAATAAACCGCTGACGCTCTCCCCCTTGGCCGCCGTTGTCCGTCTCTTCGTCAAGATAAACGACCGACTCTGCGAAACCGACAATTGCTTCAGAGCCATAAGAATGACCGACAATAAATTCGCGTTGCAAAAGACATAGAGACACACACAGCGGTGATTTGTTCTTTTAAACGACGTACCTCAACCCCCTTCATTCTTACTCGAGCAGTTTAACGTACAAGCGAGCCTTTAGCGCAGGGAAGATCGAGTCTCTAGGAGCAAATTGACAAGTAAATTACCATAAAGTTTATACTTAATGGAGGAGCATATTCTTCTTTATAGTATAGATGTACGTGAAATGATTTATGATAGAATTTATCATTGAATGTGATATTCACGAACACTTTCAAAAAACTGGATGCAATGAGTAATTTTTTTTTTTATTTCTATGTATTGATTCGTTTGTTTTGGAATTTCCATTTGCAATTCCTCTCTAGAAAGTTGCAAGAATTTACTTAACAGTTACCACATAATTTATGAATATAATCTCTATTGTTCCAAATGACCATTCAGGTTAAGTTAACTCAAATCAAGTGGGATTAGTTTGTCACGCGTTGCCAGACCGTCACGTGACTATGACGTGACTTACGCAAGAGCAACATGAAAGCATACGCAATGGTGTATTATGTTATAGATGTCACGACAGAGTGAGTCTGCATATACAGTCCTACAGCTAAATGTTATTACTACAAAGTTTATGAGAAGTACTGCCTTCTTAGTACAATAAATGTTTATTGATATATTACAAGATATCACTAACTTTGATAAAATACCTGAAACCTTAAAATAGAAATAATTTGTTTCCTCTACATAAAAGCCATACGACAACCAATCCTGAAATAGACATTAACACTTGCACGTTTAATTTTGTTTTAGGTTATCCTGAAAAAATTGAACTGCAATGTTCACAAAACGTCGGAACCAGACACAAGGAAGACGCAATCCAAACTCGGAAGATAAGTAAATTATTTTGCTTAATAATTTTTTTGTGCATAAATATATACATAATATTTTTTCTTTTACCTAAAGACTGCACCTATATAAAAATATGCACAATATAAAAAAAATATTCTTTTTTTTTCAATTACTATATGAAAAGTATGACTATTAAATCTCGTGCCTCCCCTACTTGCGCGCAAGCCGTTGTACCTGCGGGTGTGTCGCGTTCGCACGCGTGCATCACACGCGCGCGATCCTATCTCCCGTCAAAAGACCGACTCGCAGTTTCACCTGCTGTTGCGACACGTGTTTCCTTCGCTGTTTCACTTTTCCCGCCTATCACTACTACGCTCATGCCGATTTACGTCCCTCTCTTTCTCTCCTCCTTTCACACGCCAGAGGACCTCTTCGTCCGCTTATGACAAGTGTTCTGTACGGTCAGTCAGTTTTCACCCTCCTCGTTGTTTCCTTAAACGCACCTAACTGGACGTGACTTCGTCTAATTGGATATTACAGACTCTGCATTAAGATTTTCCACTCCAATTCAACTCTGGGCCGTTGCGCCACTGAAGTAGCTGCGCGATCGCTTGAAGATATCAGCGTTTAACTATATACATTGCAACATCTCAGCGCCGCGGGATTAGATTGTACAGGCTGCTGCTATGTGAATGAGCAATCGTGCATTCGCGCCGTCCTTTATCGGCGGATCACGTTCGTGGCGTTACCGCGAACGTTCACGGTCAATGACAACGACAGGTAGTCGATCTGCGCCGTGAACGTGCGTGCGCGTGAGAATTTCGCAAATCGAAGGAATGTCGGAGAAGAATCCAAGCCGCATAACCCAAGATCAAGAACTCACTGAACTTCGGCTTAACTTTCTTCGCGACCTTAAAACAGGTTATCGTTAATGATGATGTACGACATCCATTCCAAGTCCTTTTATATCGTACACTCATCCTAGCTCGTACTTTCATCCTGGCGCTTTTACTCTTGACATTCATAGACACGTATCAGCACGTGCATGATACTTTAAAGTCTACTTTTCCATAATTTAACGCTTCAGGTTGCAGCGGAACATTTTTTATCTTTAATGGACCAAGGAAATGACGCGTGACGGACTAACGAACGTAACGAGCAGCAGCGAGAGGGAAGAATCTCGCCCGAAAGGACGAGCTCATATCGTGCACGACGGAGATTTCGATTTCATCCTCCTCGACATCCGATCCTCGCTCGTGGACGATGAACGCGCGCTAGGAGTCGCGCGAATGTATGTCACTGGGAGCTCACCGGTTGCTCTTCCTGCCGCGCAGCGTGTTTCTGTGCCACGCTGATCCGGAGGGCTCGAATACCGGTTTGCAAGTAAGTCATGCACCTCTCGCTCATAATGCGTTTACACTGTCTGCCGCACAACGCGGGTTTACTGACCAGCGGCGTTCAGGGACGGATATATACCTCGCATCTTGAGAAATTTATCTTGCGCGACATGATAAAAGGCTACGATGAATTATGTCTATGTGTATTCTACCGCGACGATTAATCATTCGAGGTCCCAGTTACTCTTAGCTTTTCTTCCCGATCAAACCACAGAAATCCGGCCACTTCCGGCCGTATATCTCGCGTAGTTCTCGTTTGTTTCGATATTTCGACATTCAGCCAATGCAACGAGTCATTAATAGTGGTAATTTCATTAAAAAATATATGCAAATTAATATATATGAATTATAAAATTATATATAGCGACACGTAAATTATTATTGTTAGCCTTTTGAGAGCGAAACATTCATTTCAAAGAGCTAAAGTGGAGCTAAGCGGAGGGGACAGAATACTTTGGACTGTCGTATATCAATTGATGAAAAATGAAAAAATGAAGAAACAAAGAAATACTGATGAATCGATGAAAAAATAATTCGTTGAAGGATAGAAAGCAATTGACAAATAAAATATTATTTTTATTATCGTCCCTGAAATATATTGAAAGAGCGTATTCCTGGGATCAATTTAAGCAAGAAACTTCCTACAACCACACATAAAATTCACCATAGTTACACACAGACGTTCTAGGCTGAACTAGATCTGGTTTACCTTTCTCGGTCTTCTGAAAGAAGCCAGTGGACACCAGACCTGTATTAATACGTATTAATGACGCATGTCGGCAGATAAGAAATCACGAGGTTTTATCAAAAAGACAATCACAAGGTTCTTCGTGTCACTACTCTGTCCATTTTTAAATCCTAATACGTGACGTATGATAGAGTCGAAGGATGTCAATTTGAACAATTTTTGTGACATTTATTTTTACTCAATAATTAATTTTAATCTTTATAATGTTTGGTTTATATTGTTTAATTTATGTCTTAAATTTTTTCTTCTCAATAATAAAGCAATTACAAAATTGTGGCTCAATTATTAGTTTTAAACGCTTGTGCCTAGGTAACAATTATAAATTTTAATCTATGTTTTTTATAGGAAGTTTTCGGTTTAAATTGATTCTAAGAGCACGCTCTCTTATTACGTACAATTCGACATAGGATATCCTGTGTATAGAGTTGAAAGATATACAAGGTATACTTTGTATACGCGGTTAAACTCAAGAAATGAAGATATATACAAAATAACCAACATATAGCTGTGGAATTAAATGTATGATGCAATCTAATTAGATGCACAAGAAATCAATGGGAAATCATCCCATTAATTCTTAATAAGTTAGATTCTTCCTGACGTAATATTGGTAGCGCTTTATACTACATATCGCGTTATATAAAGCTAGGATCGCATGACACACTATTTTAAGTCTGTTTACATATGCATGCTGACCCCGACAAGTTAGAATCGTATGATACATTATTTTATGTCTGTTTACGTACACTGACTGTTTACGTATACTGACTCCGGCAAGCTCAGTTCACTGCATAAATATTCAAGCGCCCAATAGCGATTCATACAGTAAGCTAAATTGCCGATCAACATGTATATAAGAAGGTATGAAATCGTGCGATTCCAGCTAAAGACGATGAAACATTTCAACGACAGTTTTAAACGACATCTTATTAACAGTTCTCTTTGTGTTCCTTACGACAACTGTCCGTTGAGATTATTATTATGAGAGAGGATTACTCGGACGTGCAATTTCATCGCCGCTATACATACAACGTCATTTCGTCGTGCCTGTTGGCGTTGCGTTATCCCGTAATTTCACGGTCGTAGAGTCAAGCATCGTGCATCTCGCGAATACGAATCTACGCATTGCGATTCCTCCCGGGGAGATCATTAAACTAATATCGAAATGTTGACCGTATTTTCTCCCGGCTCGTTACCGAGCGCGAGACACCGTCCGCGAGATTTACGGAATGCTTAGATAAAATGAGACGTTTATTCCCGTCCGCGTCGCAATAGGCCTTCAGCGATAATAAGGCCCTAATGATAATGACGGAAATTAAAAGAGATATAGGCGAAAAATCGAAAATGATCGGAAACCTCGACATTGCAATCAAAGGAAACCCGTTCCAGGTAATTACCGTTGTCACTCTCATGCTAAAGCCACCGATATCCGACCATGTTTTTCGTGACAGCGCGCAATTGCCAAATTATAGAGCCGCGATTTTTCGACCGCAGAGACGGCTACTAGAAAGGCGCTGGCGTCACCTCACGCGTTGCAATTTCACGGCGAAGGGAGGACGATGTGGACGAATGAGCGGCATCCTCGGTGCAGTATCGTAAAAGATGATGTGCAACGCTGATCGTAAAAATAATAGAAAACTTGTCGCAACGCGACGTGGCAGCCAATAAATCTCCGACGAAAGAATGATGACTTTCGATGACGCAATGATGTTGCCGAGTTGCCAGGTAAATGGTCCGATCGCGGCGGTTTGTACTTTACACATGGAGAAGTCGTTGTCAGTTCGTTCCCGTAAACGTCGGCTAAGGTTAAAATTCAACTGACTAAGTCTCTACTTATGCAAAATAAATCAGAAACTCAATAGGAAACTTAACTATGTCCATTTAATGCTGTCCATTTTTGCGACAACAAAAGCAAAATAAAATAACAAATATTTAAATGCGCACTTTGGATGATAACTTAACACTCGAGATCGAACGGACTATTAATTAGTATACTTCACACAAACATTAGTTTCATTATTGTCTGTCGTGCCTCGTCGTATCGTTCATTTAAATTTAACGCACTCATCGCTTTACATTGTTCTGCGTATATACCAGAATGTAGACTTTACATATTCGTGCGCGCACGAATTCGTATTTTGCACACTTCACGATTATGAATAATTATGTGACGTTACGTGGTGAAACACGTTTGAAATATTAAACTTCAAATGTTTTGCTTTTAATTTTAAACTCAAGCTTAAACTCAAGTTGTATAACGGCGTTATACAACTTGAGTATATTTGTTACTATATTCGAAAATTTCTGTAATAAATCCTTTCGCGAGCTTTAAATTTAAATTAAACTTTTGCTTAGCATTAGTTTAAAAAATAATTTAAAATTTTATGCGACAAATTTACAATGCTAAAATATGCCAAATGTTAATATTTGCATAAAATAGTGCATATATTTTATCGCTCATATAATGACGAATGATTCTATCAAACCTCATCGGTTGAATTTCCGATATTATCGAACTATGTTGTATTAAATATTTATCCGGTGATTATTAGCAACATAACAACATAGCAATTATTGATTAGTAGAAAATTATTGATTATTAGAACAAAGGGAAATGTGTGTGTTCAGATGTTATTGAAGAGAAATGGACGAGTACCCAGGAGCTTTAAAAGCAGAACTTTTCACGAAGCATTCATTGTTTATCCCATTTAAACAAGAGAAGTTAAATTTAAGTAAATATATTGTCGGTTTTCTCACCGAATAAATCTTTTATTAAAATTTTATTAAATATCTTTTATTTTTTTTTAGATACTCTTTTTTTCTCAGTGCATTTTCATTTTTCCACATTTATAACTAAAGCAATTTTTATATTTAATATAATTTGAGAATCGATCGAATCACTATTTGAAATATTTTCGCGCGACAAACACATGGGTGTGCGTGTGCACATTTACTTGCACACATATTGTACAAAGTATTGCCACTGCAACCGAATCATGTAAAAAATCAAAATATTCGAGCGCGTCGTAATTCCGATGTAGTCGCGCGGCTCTTGCGGTATCAACCTTGCGACCGCGTGCATTCAGGATCACTTATGTTGTCTTACCAGTTAAAGTCGACCAACGTAACAACATGTCATTGGTTTCCTGCTACGCTTTCTTCCCGTCAGCCATTTCACCGTCGATATAAACCACTATCCGAAGGTTCACGTGCAATAGAGCAAACGAGCGTTCACGACATTCATGCATGCAATCGCGTGCATACGTTCGTATGTATACGCGCACATCCGTCCATATGATCGAACATGTTGCTGTACCGAGGGACATCAACGACAGTGAAACTTGCAATCTCATAAAAAAAATACAATTCATATATTCGTTTCAACGTCTCGTCGCATAATTAATCGATGATGCGATCAAATGGAAGAAGATTGAGAAGTGTGAGCGACTTAATTGATTCGACATTCCGAAGTTTTAAATTAGTGTATTAGAACGTGGATTTTCTTGGATTCCAGAAAAGATTTGTGACGCAGCAAGTTTTCATAAAAGTATCGCGTAAAAACTATATCAATCGTGAGTAAATTCGCCTCCCTACTGATGTTTCTTTTCAGAAAAGTCATTACGCCTTGCTTAAGTCTGAACATAGCTATAGGAAATTAGCAAAAAATTAACCGTTTTGTCAACGATATTTCTCCCTCTAACATGCAAAATCGCGCAAAATAGTACCAAATTCTCCAATCAGCCAAATTTATTTCAGAATGTTACACGGAAAAAAATTCTGATTGAGATCAAGCGAATGTCTGGTGTTCTGATGAAACTAGATCAGAATTCCTGTCGATGCTGTCACAAAGTTGTTCGAACAGTTGCGAGTTTTGTTTAATCAGAAACTTAAATTCGTTAACTGGAACTCTAAATTCTGGTAGCTTGAACCAGAATTTCTAATCCATTCATATTTCATGAAACATTTGGTTAATCTAACCACATTTTTTTCTCCCATGTAGAAATTCTCTGTTCATTCATTCTTGTGATTTTTATCTGAGGACGTCTTGCTCTTTTGCGCGCGCTTTTTGCTTTAGTAAATGCATTGCACGCGCCAACTCTCTATACGTTCCGTACTACGTAATAATTAGCGCAAATATAAGCAAGTGTGAAATGTGAAATGTACAGTTACGAGACGTTCGGCGCATTTGCATGCAAGTCGCGATGATAATGCAAGGCGCCAGACAAAACTGTAGAATCGCAACAATATTTCTTTCCCTTACATCTAAGAGTGCGTTCCTTTTACTGCGAGTACTGACGCTATGACGTCATGACAGTATACTGCTAGTAGCGTTCCGCTTTAACTTTGAGCACTGTCGAGGTGTTGCAAGGTGATAAATGGAAACGCATCACCTTACTGCCGCTGCTTTACTTCTCCAGCTACAGTAACCGCAACAGGAAGTGATATCAAAATTCATGACGTCACAAACTCGTCGAAGTGCTTTCACAGTGCACTATAACCTATTTCGGAACGCTGCTGATAATACTTGCAGTAAATAACAGAACACTTTAATTACCTGGCGAAGATAACTTGCGCATCTCAAAAAAATTGTGAGATTTTATGATTTAAGAAACAAAACGACCTCGTTGCATCTAACTTAGAAGCAACCGACATTGGAAACTAGTTGCGGCGATATCAAGATATCGATAAGTCGGACTAATAACAGGCTCTATACCGGAACTTCGGCGGTAGAATTGAAGTTGCTCTCGTGGGATCGAAAGTACACGAGTCAAATTCGCTCTTGGTAGCGTCAACTATTGAAACTGACACAACTGCACTCGTTCTGTCGGGGTAATTACCACTCTCGATTATATTAATAAATGAAATTGCCGTTAAATAATTGTATGCTCTACGCGGTTATATACATAGATCAATCATAATACTCACCGCGATGAAAATATAAAATCCGACTCGCTCTCTTACGAATATCCGAAATGAAAGTTCCACGATGCGGAACAGACGAGATAATTGATCTACACTGAGGAAGTGGGATATTCTTTCATGATATTTGCTGCCCACAGCGACCGCTCACACGAGATTCGAACGAAAGTTAATGTTCGAAAGAAGAATAATTGGACGGTATCCGCCGCGCGCCGTTCGATCGCATCGAAAATAGGTACGTCGTATACTTGACGAGAGTTCCATACTCATCCTTTATCTCTAGCTGTGCTTTAGGCACTCGCGAAGAATTTATGTAATACATTTTCACAATGACAAGTGGCAATATTGTTGCCAGTTCGAAAGAATTTAAATTTTCGACACAAAACAAGGCAAAACAATTCCCAACAGCTTCGCCGGTCTATTTCCCTTTCTGACTCGTCCTCCTGCCCGTCATTAGAGAGCAGAATAACCTACCTACCGACAAGAATGCCGTCTAATGCCGCTAGAGTTACGCACTGGCATAATGCGAGACATCTTTTTCTTTTTTTCTATAATGCTTTCACTGCCGGCTATATTGGGTAGGAAGAACGCTCGCATTCCACATCACAAGTGTGCGCTGCGTTTCTATCCTATATCATTTCAGCCGGCTTTATCGAGCTGAAATTGAAAAGGTCCAGACCAATAAGATTCCAATTCAAACTGAGAAAAATCCACAGTGAAAGCGTTGAACCAACGATGAAATTTCGCAATGCTTTTACTCGCTTTTATTCGCCTCTGGCAAGATTCCGTTTTCCAAGTTTCACTCTCACACCTCGCTTCTGCTCTTATTTAATTATGCTCGATTATCATTTCTCCGAACACCAGCTGATATGAGCATCAAGAAGTCGTGTCATCGACGAGCTTGACCTGTAATTACTACGGGAAATCCAGAAACAATTAAAGCTTTGATTGCAAACGCAAGTCGCACTCACGCTGTTCACAAATCTCCTCGCCAACATTGTTCCGTATTGTTATCATTGGGAAGATCACGAAGGAAACGAGATCGTGTAGATCGCGAGGCTCGTTAAATCTTACGTTAAGCCAAAAAGCAAAAGAGGAAAACAAAATGGTAGGACTATTTTCATTTCTTTTCCTAGCGATTCGCGAGTAAGAACGCTCGAAATAGTGAAATCTTGACGAAGGCGGGAATGTATCGTTACATGAAACGCGACACTTTCATTCAGGAAATACTGATCCGGCAGTGAACATCAACAAGAACCAACTTCCTGTGTGTTAGTCACACAAAACGTGACCGCTTCCCGGTCCCCTTTGGGTCATTTTGCAAATCGAGCAGAAAAATAATCACCAAAGAGCAACGAGTTTATCACGTGTCGCCGGTAGGCGAGGCTTACCTTTCAAAATTGACTCGCGTTATCACGTCACGACGAGACCCACTAATTCATCCTAGATCGCTGAGGATCGTCCGCACGTTGCGTCCGAAGTCGCCTCTGATCCTCCCCCTGGTGTTTGCTGCCTTTGATCTTGTGGGTCCCGTCACACCGGTCTCGTATAGGGAAAACAGTCGGTGGTTCTGTCGCGTACACGACGATTTTGCGGTAGCAACGAACTCCTCCTCACCGAATGACGATCTGCGTGCTATCTCGCGATATGGGAGCCGCCGATTCTCTCGATGAGAGCGGGAAGAACGATTAGACGAGAGGAGTGATCACCGAGCTACACTAACTGATACTCAAGGGAGAGAAAGAAAGGGAAAGGAGATTCTTCTCTACCGCAATCTACGAAATATACTTCGCGGCTGATCGATCTCGCGTGATACGATGTTTTCTATGGACTGAACGATCAATCGCTTCGTATGAAGTATACTGGTGCTTTCCACCTGCGCACCAAACGGATGAAGGAAGTGGGGTGCAAACGGGCGTTAGGGAGTTTAGACCCACTGTCGCAACACGGTCAATGATGGTGGGGCAAATCCCCCCGGCTAGATGACCAAAGCCCGCCGGGACTTTTACCGGTCCAGCTGTCTGCTCTTTTTCTCTCTCTCTCTCTTCTCTGCACCACGAACAATTGGTAGCTACTGTCACCGTTACGTCATTCATATTAAGAAAGTTGTGTAATTTAACTCGCTGACAAGCCGGCCTCGGCACGTATTACAGAACTCTTCGCAACCGATTCCGATCGGAATAATTCCGTTCTCTCTAGAAAAGACAATAAACTAGGTAACGGTAATATTCTGATCGAAATCGATTCCAAAGAATTCCATAATACGTACCTTGTTTCCCGTTTACAAACCGCGTACACGTCAACCTTCTAACGTAAATGGCACTCGCAAGACACTTCTCCGACAGAAGCACATGTGTCATGAGACAAACAAGGAATATTAATTTTTGCACGATCATTAACAAGGACATGTACATTAGCGTCGCATATTCCTACACACACACTCTTATTCGTGATTCTTATCTACGTGTAAGATTATACAAGATTATATAGATATGAGTATGTTATAAATATATGAAAGATAAAATTGAATTTCTCTTAAGTTCTTGGAATAATATATCAGTCAAAGCAAACGCAAATTCACTCGTAATATGATAGCGAAAATACTGATAACGAATCAGAACCATAAGATTGAATGTTTCGTTCAAACTTACAGTGGACTCCAAGTGAACAAATTCATTCTTACACCGGTGGACACTCTTTAACTTCGAGTGAGAATATTCGGTCGACTTAGAGTGAATATTCCATTCTAAGAGCGCAAAATCACTCGTATTTAAGTGACCCGTCTGCCACTCTATTGTTTCAATTAAAATATCACTTAAAAAGATTCTTTATGTATGAGAGAAAATTATGTAAAATATACGATTAGAATTACATACAAGAAAAAGAAATACTTATGTGTGTAATTGATTTATATATAAAATGTGATTTGTTTTCTAAAAGTGCTCAATTCATTTCGATTAGCATATTCACGAAGACTTGCCTTAATTTCCATGTATAATAGTTGAAGTCGCTTTTTTGCCCTCGTTACATTAACAAAAGTACATCACTAATGTAACATTTGATCTTGGAACACAGTGAACCTTATTAGCCTTGTAACATTCGGATTGTTTTTTTGTATTTTATACTTTGATATAAATATCAAATAAGTGGCTTGACGTGTCGTAATTAATGACACAACAGAGTGCTATTGACACACATTTATTTGCAAGAATTATTTTTATAAAAATATGCGGGAGAGAGAGAAAGAACGCGTACATTGTCGACTGTGTAACCTAGTAAAACACTTTATAGCTTTTAGCACGTAAACAGCCTTGTACAAATTGTCAGCGAAAAGTGAATGGCACGTAGAAGAAATCGGAAGGCTAGCCTTTTTGTGTGACGATCTCAATATTTCATTTAACATCTACTTTGACACTCTGAGTTTATATCAATCTCTGTGTATTCTATTCAGCCTACTAGCTTTGTCGAGAGATTCTATTTAGAATTTACAAATGGCATTTTGTGCGTTTTCTTTTGTACTCATAAACGCTAAGTAGGACTTCAGGTTCTATGTGTATTACATATACACTGATTCTTCAAAATATAATTGAAGTTAATAAGTGTTAAAAAGTTCGGGTCGAAAGTAGGGTTAAAATTTCCACTCGGAAAGTTCCAACTCAAATTTGCGTGACGTTCAAAATCTTATCACAAAATGATTTCAATGTCGAATGCGTCGCTAAATTTTATTCCTTTTTACCAAAGGCGAAAAATCATTAGAGCGATTGTGTATAATTAGATTGGTGCGAAATATAGAAGTATGAAGAGTACAAATTGACTTATTTCCAAGTCAACCCGAGTCGAAATTTTGATTCCACTTTCCTCAATATACCACTCAACATTTACTTTGACTCTAAAGCTTATATCAACCTCTGATGATTCGATTTAACCTACTAGCTTTGCCGAGAGGTTCTCTTTAGAACTTACAAATGGCATTTTATGCGTTTTCGTTTCTTAGAGACTAAATAGGATTTCAGTTTTTATGTGCATTACTTATATATTGATCCTTCAAACTATAATTAAAGTTAATAAGTGTTATAGTGTTCTATAAGTTAATAAGTGTAATAAGTGACTCGAAATTCCAACTCAAATTTTGTAGTTCACATTTTTCCTGATCTGCCAATAATATTCGGTAACAGACAAAAATAATTGCGACTCCCCGCGACTATACATGTAATTAATTATTGTGCCACTTCGAGTTCGCGAGGCGATATAAAGATAAATAGTGAGGTTGCAAGCGGTAGTTGCACGCTTTTTTACAACGTGAATCAGCGAAGCATACAATTTTCTTTGCCACAAAGTATACCCACCCATGCGATCGCGCCTGAGAAAAGATCTGTACTTGACAGTGAATAGAAAGCTTACCGATCTCCTGTGTAAGGAAGATTGATTTGAAAATTTGCTCGCACTAACCTAAATCTTCTTCTCCCTTGAACTCTCTCTAAATTAGTCTAAAATTGCTCCAGATATAAACAAATTTTTTGTTTACCGTCTGGTGACGGTATTGTTGAATATTATTTGTCTAATTAATCTCACTAATTTGCCTAATTAATAGATTTTTGAAAGAGTACATACATACTTTGCAATATTTTTATTAAAAAATCTTTGTTGATGTATTTATATGATGACCAAGAATTTGAACGACGCAAAATTAATCTTGTACATCTGAAAGATCGATCTCCTCACTTGAAAGAAAGATCTCCTCGTTAGATGAATTGTTAAAAAAGTGCGTTTGATTTTAAATTTCAACCACGCTCAGATTTCCACAAATCTCAACAAATTTTGGACGACACGTCATCTAATACGACGAGACAAACCAATCCTACGTTCTGCAAAACACGATACATTTGTAAAGAGCCGTTTAAGCGTAAATACTGCATTTCCTGCAATTTCGATGCGTTTGAAACAACATCAGAGGAAAGACGCCGAAGAAAGTAGTAATTGCCAGCATTATTTACAGCAAGAAGGAAGTAGAGAGACAAAAAAAGAGTGTAAAAGCAGCAGTTGTCAATTACTGCCTTTTACTTGATCGCGCGGCGATTTGCGATTGCTGTTGTTATTGCTGCTGCACCGCTTGCAATCGCGACTATTGCACCTTCATTTGCATACGCGAGAAAAACGTGCTCGAACTCTTACGGGTTCACTCGTGATTTCCTCAGCATCTCCGAGCATCCCTTCCTTCCGACTCGCCAACGAGAACCTTGAGTGCGATACCGTCGTATATAGGAGAAAGGATAGAAGAAAGAATCATCAGCTGAGCCATGTTATTAAGGCCACAAGAGAAATCGCGAGCGTGTCGTAGAAGATCGCATCGAAAAGAGAAAGAGAGAGAGAGGAAAAAAAGAAAAAAACTCCCAGCCAGATGAGAAGCGATCAGACAAGTCTGAGACTAGCAGAAACGTTTGCACCTTCAAGGTCGTTCGCTCGAAGCATGACCGATTATGTCACTGCCATTAAACGGTGAGTCGTCGCTCAATTTCCAGACATGCTCCCAAAGCGCGCATGTCAGAGGTAAACGATCTCGCGTTCTCTCTGGATTTAACGATCGGCGAAACGATCGTTCCGATCCAGTCACTGGCTGACCGCTACAAACCATACCGTTGCACGGCGCGACCTGTCTACGGTCTTGACAATTTGTCGCAGCCTTCCTTCTCGGTCTCTGCGCTAATTGGAATCTCATCGATTTTCCGCAGCAATTGGAAACAAATCAATCTGTACGATCAGCACCCTTATACTGGTCTGATCAGCGAGCACCGTTGGTCTCTCGGGCGATATACTCGCGAGAGAACTGATTCGCGAGGCGTTCCGAAAGTGACACCAAGTGCTGCGATGCACTACGCGTGTAATCCACTGCGTGCTTTCACTGTACCACATACACGCATTTGTGCAACACGTAAGACCGTTTCTGCAGATGAAAATCATAGCCGCGATTGTCTTCCTGCTTTGGACGATAAATCACAAACCTTCACCGCACAAATCAGACACTCTGCGACGGGCGTCGTTAAAATAGCAGCAATTCGATCAACTTGCCAATGGCGTCTGCAGTCGCTGCTACTGTAAACCGAGATGAAGTCGACTCGCGGACGAGGAGCGAGCAATTTTTCGGTAGACGTAGAGAAAGTACGCCACTTTCATTTCTCGATAACGAATTCAAGTTAATCAACACCTTTTGGGCCGATTAACATAATGCGACTATTAGATTCAAAGATAAGAAAGTAATAGCACAATAGATAGTGCAACTCGTGTTTATTACTTAATTATTACTTAATTAAGCAATGATATATCTCGCAACCATGTTATCGCCTCGTTCTAATAGCTATTGTAATAAGGTATAAATTATCCATACGAACATGAATTATTGTCAGCTACGGCAACATATGGGCTGCGGCAACGCATGAGAAATTCCGCTCTTTGACATGAAAATAAATAGGTACAAGTAAATGAACACGTGTAAAGAGAAATATATCTGAAAAATTAACGCTTTGTACACGTCCTTAGAAACAAAAAGAATTTTGTGAACATAAAACATTTTTTATTTTGACACAATACTTTGTCTTTCCATACATTGACATTTGTACTTTCACTCTGTAAAAGTATTTGCAATTCTGTGCTGACAAGTAGAGAAACAATTCGAACTGCATTATGTTGGATATCAACACTTTATCCAGCACCTTCTTAATTCTGATCGCTTTTGTTGTTTTGATTTTTAAGTGAGCAAATTTCAATATTCAATAAAAATATTTTCTCGCGTGTATTTTAAGGTTTTATTTACTCAAACATTTATTTCCATGAATTTATACTTTTTATAATATAATCGATTATTTCGTTTACCAATATAACAGAGTAAGAATTTTTTGATCTTATCAACGCTCATATCAAGAAATAATGAATCATACAAGTTAATAAATGTATAATGTTTATTCTAGGTCAGATGAGTGAGAAATACAGACTACATACTTCTCCGAAATAAGAAGATTTTTGCTTTTTAAACACCTAGTATCTCTTACATCGTTCATATACAATTTTTTGCAATTTTCAGAATATAACATACAAAAGAAGAGTGTTTTTGTCAACTAGACAATAAAAATATATCTTTAAAATAAGACTCGAATTCACGTTAAAGCTGATACCCAAATCCATCGATAACATTGCCGCCATGATGGCGTCACACGTTGTCCAACCGAGTTCAAACAATTAGTCACGTCAAATCCCACACTGGGCAAAGAAGCAGTTGAATCAACAAAATCGGCAGTCACACGACTTAAAAAAAAAATATTGTATTTATTGAACAAATTACGCGTTAGTGCAATAATAAGTTGCGTCGATTGCGTTACTGACTAAATCGCAATCATTAAATCGATAACCCTAATCGCAGTGTAACTGTAGAAACTTGTTCAATCGACCAAATTTTGTTCAAGCGAATTTTGTTCGTTCAAACAAAGTCTCGTTAATTTCATCACTTTTTTCCCGTGCGTAATAACTTCTACCCACACAGAAAATTTGTTTACATCGCGGATAACGTCCGCGACCGAGCGAATCTCTACTTTCTTTTTAATCTTTTCCATCCGAAATCGATCGCCTAGTGATTATTTCGACCCGTGTATTCCGATCCCGAGGTTGGATTGTGAAACCTGTCGCTTCCCATCGCAGGATGCGGCATATTTTTGCGAGGAAACTCACAAAATGCGCGTTCGCTTACACACTCGAGCGCATATCGGCGAGCATGCCGGCGTGTTTTACTTTTACCTCACTTTTACGCTCTTTTATGCCAACCAAGCGGCGAATACGGGTCAACCGACGAAGATGAGAGCGCGTTCGATGAAATCGGCCTATGTTATTGCTGGCATCTAATCATAGAATCACCGATGTCATCACCCATGTATCTTTCTTTCTCTTCTTCTTTATTCCGAAAAATCCAGACCGGACATTGGTCTCAGACACGACACTGGTCGCGATGCGTCGCGGTGTCCTGACCAGTCTCAAGAGTGATCGGTCACTCGCTGTTACAACTGACGACAAATGACGAATATGCGACAGACGCGACACTTTCCATTCCATTCTGTACTGTTCAAATCAAAGCTCATTTCGACGGGACGCCCGTAGTCTAACTTCCAACACCTTCGACGGTGAAAATTCGAAAGTTATAGAGGAAGGTGACGTACTGTGCCGTTTCATGTGTATGGCGCAATATGAGAATAAGTTATCAAGAACGAAAAGCGAGCACGAGAATCGACGGGCGTAATTAAACGCTCTAATTGACGAATTGCGTGATTGCGACAATTTGAGACGCGGTGATTGCGACGTCCCTCGCCGTCGGCCAGCCACGGTAAACAAACCAGCTGCTGCCGTGATACCCTCGACGTCGAGGCAACGATTGTTCGTGTACCGACGATCAGATTGGCCAAGATCGCCACTTACCAATCGCAGAAAACCCCGCCACCGGTTGTTCAGCGTTGAGCAAATCGAGCACGTGTGAGCGAATAAGCGAACGAACGAGCGAGCGAGCAGGCGAACGAACGAACGAACGAGGCGAGTAAATGTCTGCTTTCTCTGCATACTTGCCTTCGGTATTTGAACGAGTGTTGCAATTTCGTTGTTGTCGTTGTAGTCGTCGTCGTCGTGGTCGTCGTCATTGTCGTCGTCGTCGTTGTCGTCGTTGTCGTCGTATGTAGAATCGGTTAGGAGGGACGCGACACTTTACTTCAATTTTCGTTTAGTATCCAACGCGCAGTACGAAATTCATTCGATTCAGAAAGAGGGAAACATTCAATTGGACAAAAAGGGAAATATCCTGTAAACTTTAAGATAATGTTCTGCAAATACATGAATCTATATTAATCTAACGGGCATATAGATTGATCAGATCTGAAATTGATAATAATAGCAGTAATAATAATAGTTTTATTGCGTGGAGTTGGTCGGCGCAAATGCCGACCATCATTTACGAGATCAATGAGAGTTAATCCATATTTCCTCCTCGAGATCTCAAGGAATTACGCAGGTCTCTCACGTGTGCACAACTTGAAAGTGCGATACGCAAAAATGAGTTATTTTCTACAGTAGGAGGAAAGTAGAGTCTTGCCGTGTATGGAGTTTAGTTTGCACAATAACTGTAGTTAGCAAAATAAGAAGATTCCGTTTATCAAAAAAATCAATTACTGAAGTAAACGGTTCAGTACATTCACGACGGAGAGCAGCAGGCGCGTTAGACTTTCGAAATGCTAAGCCAACCCTGCCTCTGCATGACATTTCTATCGTTTGGCAGAAGAAAACGAGAAAAAGGATACGAGCGGGAAGAAAATATTTAGCTACGCAACGACCTCATTTACGATATAATCGATTATACGATGCGTAGACGACAAGATGCAAAGCCGAACTGAAAAATATACTTCGCGGTGTCGAAAGAACCAAGTGTTTGCCTCCGCTTTAGAGACTCTTGTGTGCGTCACTCATTTCTCCATTAGAGACCACTACTAGAGTTAAAATCGAAGTTGAACGGCGGTATTTATGCTAACAGATTGTTTCTCAATAATTAGCATTTTAACTTTTCTTTTCTAATGCTCTTCTCCATTTTCTTTCTCCGAGAAGGAGAAAGAAAAAGAAAGAAATAGCAAGCGGCACGAAAAAAGCGGTCAGCTAAAATAATATATGTAAAAGGTAAATTATATTTAATTATTTTATAATTTTATAAATTCCGTCTTTTCTTATAATATTTTATATGTAATATATCTGCATATTGTGTAATATTTTTATTTAATATTTCATCGTAAGTGAGTTATATTATTGGCAAAACCTAATAATTAATTAATCAATCACAATGAAAGATTTAAACTGTGTTTGACATTTCCATTTCGTAATTCGTAGTAATAGAAGTAGATGCATTTTAGTGTTTTATGAGTATGCAATTCTTTAATTAATATAAATTATGAGAATTTTCAACAGTAGTGAAGAAAATAAATGTCTTCACACACACACAATATACATGAAATTATGTGACTTCACACACACACCTTAGTTGAAGACTGCTCTTATCAAAACAAAATTTAAAATGAAAAGGATGGCAAATGGAAGCCATATCAGACAATATCAGAGATGTTATATTAAAATGCCTAACAACTAAGAACGAAATCCGAATACAATACGAATAACATTACGGTTACAGCAAAATATAGAAAGAGAATGACACACCTTGTATGAGAGATTAGATGAACTTTTCATTCAGTAATACGAGGTTTGATAAAAAAATACGCGGAATTTTCTCAAAAAATCTTTATTTATTCATCGATATTAATTTTGTCCCCTTCAAAGTATTCCCCATCAGATATAATACATTTGTGCCAGCGCTTTTTCCAATTTTCGAAGCACTTCTGGAACGCAATTTTCGGTATGACGTTTAGCTGCCACACGTTTTATGCTCAAAACATCAGAAAAAATTGCTTGGTATGAGCCAAATGATATGCCAACATCATCAGCAGCCTCTCTGATAGTGATTCGGCGATTGTCCATAATCATTTTCTTCACTTTTTCGACGTTGTCATCGGTTGTTGATGTGCTGGGGCGTCCAGGGCGCTCGTCATCTTCAACGTCTTCACGGCCCTCTTGGAAACGTTTGTACCACTTGTAAATGCTTGTTTTATTAATAGAAGATTCGCCAAAAGCAACATTCAACATTCCCAATACGGTACCGCACTTTATTCCATTCATAAAGCAAAATTTAATGCAAAATTTAATGCAAATTCTTTGTTCCATTTTTTCCACAAGTTAAAAATCGCCGAGCATACCAAAACACGTGTAACCTTTTCGACAGCCAACAATAAAGTAAGCATCCAATATGGCTACCAATGTCAAGATACGTCAAGGACAAGTATACCAACACAACAAAAATAATTGTGACAATTGGAATTATACAGCCCGCAAAATTTAAAATTCCGCGTATTTTTTTATCAAACCTCATACATCGTTAATATGGTATAACAAATATAAATACATTTGAGGATATCGCATATCGAATCGCAAAGCAAGATAATACGCAATGAATATTTAATAAAAAATATTCCGTTAGGTTTCGCAAGTAAGTCAAGTCAAGAGCACAATATTGCCGTGACATTAACGTAACTATTAATGAATATTTATCAGTTGTAAATTACACTCGTTCCTTCGTTTCACCGTGATAGTTTGGAATTCGCTTATTTCCGGTGTCGATTTGATACATGTAAGAGAGAATTACTCTATTGTAATGAACGCATTGAGAACGTTCAATAGTGAGTCTACTTTTGCTCGATCGCAAAAGCGTTTAGCAATTTATATTCCAAAATTTTATTCTAAAATCATGTGTATCTCGAAACATTTCTTTCGTTTATCATAGATATTCAATTTTATCTCATTTTTTAAATTATGTTAATAATTTTGTATAATTAATTAATAATTTTGTATTTTTTTCTTCTCTTTTTTGAAAATTGTATTAAAAAGCTACCATCTCCGAAAGTTTCCATTGTTATTTTTTTATATAAAAAAGACAGATTAAAACGTAAAACAAGTTGATTACTCTTGCATTCAATCAAGACGTTATCTAACAGTGTAAGATTATCTATTTCTAATAAATGTTTCATTTGTTTCATATTATTGTGTTGTGAAATGAATACTGATGTATTCCAAAAAGTCATAATATTTTAAAACGTTTAAAATCATAATTATCTAAAACGTTAGTAAAACATTTACTTCATTTCCCTTATTTATTTCTGTGAACACAGACAATTTTTTATATTAAAAACAAATTTGTAATGTCTACATGATTATTTGTAAGTCACAGTTATTCTTCTTCACGGAGTAATTTGCAGTCTGTGGTTAAGCAAACGCTAATAACGATGGAGTGTCGTGTTTATTAAACAGTATGAACAATCCGTATGGTTCATTAACATCCTATACTGATAACTGGTGGTTCAGTTATAAGTATATAACTGCAATCAGTAAAATCTCACTGAAAGAATTAGTTGATAGCAGCAATTGTTTGTACCTTTGAGGCAATTTGCAAACACAGTGTCATTGCATGTAAATCGAATTAAAGCTGGTAATATCAGAAATGCAGAAAGTTGGATTTGATATAACGTGTAACGAATTTGTAGTGTACAGATTTTGTAATAAAATTAGTGAAATATTATATAAGATAGAGCAGTAAAGTGTGGGAAAATTTTCACGAAAAATCAGTGAATATTCGTCGAATTTATTTATTATCGGTGAAATATTTCTTTTATTGATTTAATCAGAAACATTGTTACAGATTCATCTTAAATAATTGATTTTAAAGAAATATATTATAAAAAAGAAAAGATATTGAATAAAAACAAGAATAATTTAACGCTCGCGCAAGAACTTTGACGTCAGCAATAAATCTTGGAACGAGCACGGGGTTCCTGGAGTAATGAATTAGCGCTCCATGCATTAAAACCGGTTTTCCATGCTTCTCTCGTTTATCTGTCACCGACAAAGTGTTCCAAATGACAAACTATATTCTCGTGTCATCTAACGCGTGTTCATCTAACTGATCAGTGTAAATGATTGTTCTCCGAATCATTGTAAATTACGTAACAATCGAACGCAAGAGTGCAAAAAGAGAAAAGGGGAAAGGCGATTATAACAAAAAAGTCCACCGCTGTACATGCTGGCAATCGTTCGCGATCATTAATATACATAGAAAAAAGTCAACTGAAAAAAATGTTTTCCACGAATCAACATGTGCACATTTAACAAGGTAATTAGAGTAGCAAATAATCGGTTTGCGATTATGCATGTACATTTTATTACTACGTAGCCGCGCGATTCCCGTCTTCGATTTATCGAAGAAATCTAGCGCAACATTTAATAACATTTAATAACACTTAAAAAATTATAACAATGTTCTAGCAAATTCCTCCTAATATCGATTGTAGATAGATTGCGATCAGTCGAGTGCACCGTGAAGCTTAGCAAAATCAGCGGATACGATATGAAACGGTTGCAATTCTGTAGGCGCGCGAAATCGATGTTATATTACATTTGATGCAGCATTCGACACGATAAAAGATTAAAGAACAATATTGAGAACAGCCGAACGTTGTTCCAATTCGTATATTATTAAGTCGGGGAGAAGGACATCTTGGTGTCCGTTGCATTGAATTACAGTTCGTTGATAGTTCGGCTTTATTATTCAAATCACATGAGTTATATATTTATTTATTCATATATATATATATATATATATATATATATATATATATATATATATATATATATAT
>NW_022639497.1:1286594-1330590 GCF_010583005.1 Odontomachus brunneus
ATATATATATATATATATATATATATATATATATATATATATATATATTTATTTATTTATTTATTTATTTTAATAATTTATTTTAATAATTTATTTTAATATATATACACGTGAAAGAACTTCATAACGCATACCGCATTTGTTTATTTTATTTATTATATAGGAGAAATAAAAAATATACCCTGCATCCGGGCTCTTAATCACGTCGTTTTTATTCAAACCACAAGAATTTTAGAGAATATTCAGAACCTGAAAATACATTCACCAAAACTTCTTTTTTACATATTTTTTATCTACATTTTTGCATAAAACATCAGAAGATATCCAAAGCAAATTATAACGAATTATATCGAATCAGTGCAGTTTCTGTCGTACGGAAATAGTTGAAATAATTTTTTTTTATTCTAAATATATCTATATTCACCAATGTCATGCTGAGAGACATGACTACATAATGTATCCATTCGAACGAGACTGGCATAATTTTACATTGAGCGTCATCTCTCTCTCCCTATCTCTCTTAAATGAAGTAAATAACTCCCGTGCAGAATAAAATATGCATTTATAATCATTTTCTTTTTACACTGTGCGTCCACGTCTAGAAATTGCAACAGTTTATATGCAAAATCATATCTCATTGTTATAAATTATATCTTTCATTTAATGAGCGTTCAGACCACAGAATAGTAAGCACTAACAATTTTATCATAACACGATAATTATTTAGCTGCTTTACGTGAGCAACTGCAATCATAGAACGATTAATGCATCTACAATGCATATATGCAATTTTTCTTGTATGAAAATTATTGTTTGTGAAAAAACAGAAAAAGATAAGTTATATAAAATTGCAGTGTTTTTGCTCTAGTTTATCGATTAACATTAAAATATCTACTCATAGACATAAGTGTCTTACTCTAGGAGGGTCGATAATAATGTTCAATCAGTCCCATCTATTAGTCGCACTCATAGATATGCATTTCCATAACTATTTATTAATCGAAAAAGCGAAAACGATATTTCAAACCAGCTCTGATACTTTATATTTTATTTGCGCTCGCAAGAAGGATATTTGCATACGCATATATCAGTGACAATTACTTCAGTTAGAACAGATAAAAACTTGTTTACTTTAAATGGTAATGGTGCAGACTTCGTTTAGTCGCAGCTTCCAAACGAAGGTAAACATGTCGCGAAATATGTCTGGTGTGTTCTTTCTTCAATAAGTTCAGCCGTAATAAAAATCGTACATATGGATGCTAATGTATTGCTTCCGACTTATCGTGACCGCCTCCAGCTTCGAACAATTTTTGTAAACGTAGCTGGAAAGAAAGATTCCGCGAACCGTTACGATAAAAACGAGATAAACTCGGTCTTTTATCATCTTAGTACCTGACATACAATAAAACAGTTGGTTTAATAAGAGGAGATCATTTTAATATTCTGGTGAAACTTGAATTAATCCTTTTTATTCATCGTTTTCGGTTGTGCAGCCACACATTTTCACTTAGAAAACCAAATCATACATATAAAATAAAATATATATAAAATGTCTAATTTTACACACACATAAGCGTGAATTTACCACACACTTAAAAGGAGAAAGAGAGAGAAATTTGCAATAAACTCAATGCTTATATATTTAAAGAGACTAGATATGAGATATGATAGTTAAAACATCAAAATATCATTGTGAAAAGAAAGTAGAAAAGTAAGAGTACATTAAGAGAGGGATATATAAGAGATTAATATTGTTATGTCCTGGGGTGGTTGGGAATAATAATTAACCTTAGTAAAACGAGGAATAAATGAAAGGAAGAAGAGAAATATGGGATGGTAATAGCGAATGCCAAATATATACCGGAACTATTATTCGTCCATATATTATGACAGGATTTTTGCGCAATCCTGCTTAATATGGCACAAAAAACAAAGAAAAGATCAAATTGATGGAATTTTAAAGCAACTTTGCCCGTGACTGGCAATCGTTATAACTGCAATAATAAGAATTCAATTAATAACACGAGTTACACAAAAATTGTTAGACTAAAAGTACCAAAAGCGACATACCACTTTGTTTTTAGAGGTTATGTCTTAATGTAGAGCTCAAAACATAAATGTAAATACATATACATGTAATTAGAAGTACCCTCAATCGGATAATATCATATTTTTACTGAAATTATTTCTAGATTTAAAATAAAAAATGTTTTTGTAAAACGCACGAAAATGGAGTTCAAAGAAAATGAGTGCCAAAAGCGACATACCTATTGAAAGTTATATAACATGTTGCATATATGATAATATTTCATAATAAATAGTTCATTAATATAATATTACAAAAGGGAAATATAATTAAATAAAAACATATCTTTGGCATTTCCATCTTTTTCATTTCTCATATTTGACATATATTATATTTTTAAACTGAATAAAATTAAACTTTAAAATAAACAAACATCACGTCACAATTGGAAGTTAGAATCAGGTTATATGTCATATGTTACAAAGTATCGCACCTATATCGCATACTGTAGGTATGTCATTTTAAGACACATTCTCATAAAATTTTTCAAATCTTTTTCTCATAAAGTTTTTCAAGAAAAACTTAATATTGAATAAAAAGATAATTATCGCTGTTTAATCTACATAATTCATCAATAAAAATCATATAAATAAAATTGATATGTCGCTTTAGGAGGCCTATGTCGCTACTTTCCTCTACATAAAAATAAGCGATATTATGACATAATAGCATTAGATTTAGAAATAGTTGGCTTAGCCACGCTGCCTTCAGCTACAAGATTCCGATTATTACAAACGCAAAATTATCAAAAGATCACTCTAAATTACAGAGCCTCTAAATTAACTCTAAATACTAAATTATAATAAAGATACGCGGAAAAAGAGACCGAGATTTGTCTTAGCGATATTTACGAAGATGTGGGGGTTGCAGAAAACTATTAGAATTGACTAAAAATGCGACTCAATATCAGATCGTACATCATGCGCTTAGTAACCCTTAGGTCCAGCGAGGGAGTTGAAAGAAGGAGTTCACAATGAGCCTCAATCTGCTTCGATGCTGACGCGCGGTTCACGAGTTGCCACTCCCGGTTGATAGAAAGAAAATAAAGTCTTGACAGAATCTTGATGCGATTTAAAATCTTATGTTTATCAGATATATTAGCAATATATCGCATTAAGAGCATTATATTGCACGTCATTGAATTTGAGACAGTATCTACAAGGTATCTCACACTCTCCTCCGGGAATTTTGTGGGAACGTAGAACAGATTGCGGTGAACATAAAAGTTCTATACCGTTTTGCGATATTCGCAATAATTATCGAGATATTAATTGTAGAAAATTTGTGAATGATAATGCAGGATAAGGTAAATGAGTTATAATAGCAACGACTGCCGTCGTGTACTTATACTTTAGGTCAAATTGAACAAAAAAGTCCTCTACCATTTTGCAAATAATCACATAAATTTTTAATTATTAATTAAAGAAGATGAGTGCATTATCATGCAAAATCGTGTAATAATCTTTTTTAATTAATAATTAAAAATCTATGTGATTATTTGGAAAATGGTAGAGGACTTTTTTGTTCAATTTCACTTAAAGTATAAGTACACGATGGCGCTACTATAACTCATTTATCTGCATGATCATTTATAAATTTTCTACAATTAATATCTTGATAATTATTGCGAATATCGGTATAGGACTTTTATGTTCACCTCAACCTATTCTACGTTTCCACAAAATTTCCGGAGAAGAGTGTGAGACACTCTGTATATCAACTTACGTAACTATCAACGACTAATTATTACATGTCAATGATTATGTCGCAGAATAATACATAAATAATTATGTAAAACTCCAATAGACATATCACTCAGGCGTCAGAAAAATGCCTCTAGATCTAAAGGAATTTATCGGGAATTCAACAATATTCTTCAAGATTTTTTTGTTTAGAGCATCCACACTTTCGTTTTATATATAAGCTGCGGAACTTTTGGATTAGGTAAATATTACGCTGACACCTTAAGATTTATTGACATAACAATTTTTTTACATAACCCGCTAATATACAATCTAGTCTTTAAAATATATCTATATATTTTCTAAGTATTTTCAAGCATTTTTTTCATTATCTTGTAATGGTTTTTTTACTACATGTACCAAGATCAATTTATATCCGTCAAAGATTTATATCCGTTCGCATTCGGCATTGATGCTGATTTTCAACGAGTGGGATCCTCGACGATTCCTACTTCAAGCGTTTACACTTGAAGTAATCGAAACCATATATTTCGGAAATTTACTCCTGCGTCGTCTGTTTTATACAGTTTTCTCCTTTCAGATTATTTTTGCTTAACTGTAACGTCAACACTTCGTCACGTATTTATCGAACATAGCCGCGTACAAAGTGCTATTTTTTTTATAATTTTGATTCGTCGAATAATTAATTAGCTTGAGGCGAAGGAATACGAACAAAATATGATAAAATTTATGCTTTTTTTCTACGTTCGTTAGTAAACATTGTCTTATCCGAGAAGTGTTCTCGAACGTACGCCTCGAACTGATTACGTCAAAATTGTTTCCCGCTAATATCAATGTGCCAATACATGTATCCCGAGGATAATTACAGGAGACAAACGCGTATGCAAATAAAATCACCGCAAAAACTATAGTTTTCATAAAAAGGTAACAGGAAAAGACGTAGTCATTGAAAAACACGAGAACCATATAATCCGAGTATGCAGCATGGAATATTTTATATCGACGTGCGATTAAATCGGATATGAGAAAAAAACATGATAATATTATTGATGTTAACATTATTGTGTTGTGCTTCTGCGACACAGTTTTTGCCTTCGATCTCTCTATTGTAAATTAGCATAGTACAAAATAAGAGTTTTACTGCGTAGCCACAGTAGTGTGCTTGCTGTAGACGTTATGTATTGATCCTCACTTTTATTATTTTATTCTTTGTAGTATCTCGTTTATTTTCATACCAGATATATCAGTCGTAATGCGCGTTTATTAGTAATTGCAATAAATATACTTATAATCGTCGTGACGATACCGAATAGGACGCGCAAAAAAATAACGGGAAGTACACGACGATGTTTGCCTTTCTTGGAAACTTTAAATCATCATCGAGTATCTCGTAAACAACAACGCCGACAATCAGCATCACTTGGCATGAAGTTTCAAATTTTGACGGCACTTTTTACGACGCTTCTTCTCGATGTTTAGTCGCACAGACAAAATTAAAGCTCCGTAAAATTAAAGCTCCGTCAAAATGAATTCTCCATTGTAAAATGAAGTCGATAAAGTCCCGTTCGTTTCCAACGTTTAACTCGTACGGAACTTTCACTTCTATCATTCGTGTGAATCTGGTAAAGCAATCAACGTTTTAACATTAAGGTGACTTCAAATCTTAACCAGAAACCATGAGTAACCAGAAACGATAGGGTACTTCCCGGAAATTCTGAAACGTCCCAACTCAAGTAACAAAATACGCGACAGTCTTATCCTTAGAACGTTTTGAAACACTTTCCAGACGTTTTTGCAAAATGATATGATTCATATTATGCTATTTGTCACATCAACGACAGATATTACAAAAGCGGCGATAAACAATCATGAGCGCAGAATTTGAGGAATTAAGGTTCCCTTTGCGTGACACGGATCGGTCGAAAATGAGTCCACTGGGATGAGAAGGCGCACGCATATGACGTACAGTGAAAGACGCGAAGAGACGTTCGGTGTAATTGCAAGGAAACAAAAAATAATGCGATCGATTCTTGAGAAAATGAAGCGACGACAGTTTCGACTCGAGGCTAACCTTGACCTCGAGGCTGTACCTCATTGAGTCCGTCATCAAGAAGACACCTTTCCCCGACTCGAGACGGAACGGCAGGCGAACGACTACGATCTGCTAGAAGCGACCTTGACTCAGCGTGGCGCGGAGTTCGCAGACGATCACCTGTAGGCCCCCCCGGTGCAGCCCCTCCTTGCGCTCTAACGTTGCTTGAACCCCACTTGGTTAACCAATACTTAAGCCGCGAACATACCGCGGCGTGGATTATTCTCGCAGCATCGGCCGTTGGACCCATAGCGCCCACACGCAAGCACCGTACGCACAACGTACGCGTGCACGTTAAATTCGCGTGCCTTTTCGGGACCTTGCGATATCGTGCGACACCGAGACCTACGCCGACTACCATTGAGTACAGAGGAACGCGCGTATGCGATCGCGGGCGCGTGTATGTAGCAGCTGCAGCACGTAGCTGTCGTGTACACCTCGACCTCGTCAAGGTGACAGGTCGGCGTAGGGTGGTCGAGAGAGGCGCCCTTCGCGAGCCATCAGCGACCTTTCGCCTACCGGAAGGGGCACTCGCTCGCGATCGGTACCGGCGACGGTAGGACATCGACGGAGAGGAGCAGTGTGCGAAAGTCGAGTGAGCGCGTCGCGAATGCTCCGTTAGCTCGATTTGACGCGGCGACGCTGAGCACGACGTACGTAAGGAGATCGCTTCGGTGACGAAGAGCAGGAGTGTGAAGTGCACAGTGTGCCGGCTGATTTCCTCGAGAGACGAAAGACCGATCTCCATTGAGGCACAGAGCGGGAAAAGGTAAGAGCGGCGATTGTTCGCATCGACCGCGGAATTCGGGAACAACAGCCGAAGCTGCGCGGGACGATCACGCGAGAACAAGAACGATCGAACACGACCTGTAACGAACTTCCGCCGTGAGAAATTGGGCCGCTTCCTTAAACGGATCGAGACGAGTAAACCGTGGAAATCCGTACTTCCCTCTCCGAACGTTCGTTTCGAAGCTCTTCGTGACTCTTCTGCGAGATCGCCGCTAGGCATTCGGATCGTGAATTTTCGCGTTGACTCGTACGATTAACGCGACGTCCTGGTGACCAAGATCATCACACGTGACCCCAATATCGGCTCGACCTCATCTCGCAGAAACCACTTTTCCGCGCGGTACGCGACATTTCCAAACGAAGCGATGGCTTCTAACGAACCGTTATATCTTCTTCTTTTTCGGGGATGTAGAAGCGCACAGCCGTGTAATATGTTTCTAGATACGGGCCGTCATAAAATTTCGCAAATTGTATTAAGGTGCGCTCGCGTTGCACAATTCAAATGTTGCGTTGCATCAAATCACGCGGTCCCGCAATGCGGTCATTAGCGGCGCAGTCATTGGGAACACCCGGAACATTAATTCAAAGTGTCCAGATCGTCGTTACGGCGTGTGTTCTTGTGTTTTGGCGCACGACACAAGGTAAATAACCCGGCAGGTAGCAGTGTGGAAACCACCCATGCAATCTCCTCCCGATAGCAAAGTCTGCTTAGTGTGTACACATATATGCCCTTACGCTCGCTCTTTTCGCACTGGCAACTATCTGCCTCAACGTGACACTTCACGTACATGTCCAGCCACGTGAAATGCGTCTCTTTACACAATCGTGTTGACACATACTCTAACATTCGGCACAAGGTCCCTAGATCATTTTCGAGCCAGTTTCTTAATAACGCGTTGTTATTTCGTGATATACAAAAAAGATCCTCTCTCCTCCACGGTGTAACATTAGACACACGTAGGTGAGAATAATAAAATCATACAGAAAGATTGTCGTCTCATTTAGCCCGATTTAATTAGACCCTGAGGAAAAGATATATATTGATAAGGAACGTTCGCGAAGTGTGTGTCTCCGATTTCGATGAAACTTCGCATATTTATAGAGTGGTAAAAAATAAGACCCATATTTTTTTTATCGACAATGGCTCAAGTTTAAGGTGAAACTACTCCTCAAAGTTTCATCTCGTTTTTGCTATCTCCGTAACTATTGGAGATAGAACGAAACTTTTTAGACAAAAGTTGTACGGTTTCTTATAAACAATAAAATGGGGTAGATTAAGAAAAAATAAGAAACGTTTCATGTCGTAATATTTATACTGTTACATATCTATATCGCGTTGACACAGATAACAATATAATATTAACAAAAAGATAATATGATCCAACGTTGTTTGAACACAACCGCACGTTTTACACGAAAACTCGTACGTGTTGCCAGCAATTTATTTTCCTTGGTAGATAATAAGGTCTGTGCAGAAGATGCCGGCGGCACGTACGAATCTTCGTGTAAAACATGCGGTCGTGTTCAAACTTGGATCATATTATCTTTTTGTTAATATTATATTGTTATCTGTATGCGTATATTGTTATCTGTATCTGTATATTGTTATCTGTATTATATTGTTATGCTATAACGCGATATAGATATGTAACAATATAAATACTCCGACGTTTCTTGTTTTTTCTTAACCTAGCCCATTTTATTTTTTATAAAAAACCGTACAACTTTTGCCTAAAAAGCTTTTTTCTATCTCCAATAGTTACAAAGATAGCAAAAAGAGGGTAAAACTTTGAAGAGTTGTTTTACCTCTTAAATCTAAACCATTACCAATAAAAAAATATGGGTCTCTTATTTTTGGCCACTCTATAAATATGCCAAATTTCGTCGAAATCGGAGACACACACTTCGCGAATGTTTCTTGTGAGAGAAAAATTGCTGATCTAACGGAGATTATAGTTATTTCTAGCCTCAATCATAGTTTTTGATTGTTCTAATACGAAAGTGTAGCAACGTGCATATGAGAGATTGTTATCGCTAAGATTACAGTAACATTTTATAAAAGAAATTATTTTCTTCACCATAACTTACAGCAATTATTTCGCCATATGCTTACAATTACAAGTACCAGGCATTTTTTTCTTATTGTACAACAAAACGAAAACCTGTATCAATTTCACAGTCGAGTACAAGGGCCGTGGCGTACAAAAAAACATGAACAGTGAGATTTAGGCAGTAAGTAAATTGACCAACTACAGTTGATTACTCTTTTTATGGTCTACGAATAATCGATTGTAATTGATCAATTTTCTTACTGCTTAAGTCTTACTACTTATGTTTTTCTGTGTGCTATTTGCTTAACTGTAATACTCGTAAAACTAACAATTATATATAACAGTTAAACTAACAGATTACATATATATATATATATATATATATATATATATATATATATATATATATATATATATATATATATATATATATAAAATATATATAAATAAAATTTATATATATAAATAATATTTGATTGGCCTCGATTGTATACAATGGCACGATACATTTAAATGTTTAATTTTTTTTACTTACACTCGATATGTTAATTATAGACGGACTTAAGTGACTCGAGCACGATATTTCCTAACACGCAATGACAACATCTTGTAGTGAGGACACTGTTTTTTTCCCCAATAAAATACATGGATTTGTAGATCCGCGAGAAAATGCTAATTAAATGACGATTAGATATTGCGCACCACTAATCAGGAAATGAGGAGCTACTCTCGCGATGTTACCTTGAAGAAGAAATAATGTATTCTATTCCTATTAAACAATTCCACAGCGAACGATTATTGACTTCATGTATCAGTTCAGTAATTAAGTATAAGGTTAGATTAGGTTATACATAACATTTATGCCAGCATTTATTTCTATCGCTGTTTAATGCTTGAACGAAAAAAATTCTCACGCAAAGAGAAGTTGTTGCAACGCAACAGACTACTGAAGTGTTTAGCATGAGAAGTATTGATATCGGTATACGCTTATATCGTAATCGCGTCATTATATGACGTATATAATAATTTATGGAATCAAGCACTTAATAATAATAATAACAAATTATCGATGTATGACATAGATAACAAATATTCGCTTCAAGAGAATCTATCTGAGGAGTGTCTCAATATCAGAATGCTCCTCCTGATGAAGTGAACTGTTCGCGAAACATCGGAAATTTTTCGACGAAGAAAAACGCGGTTTCAATCCGGACGCTAAAACACACATTCCGTGTAGCAAAAGCCCCAAATCAAGAAATACTCCAGTTCGCAGTCAACGTGCACTAATGCACCATTGTGAGCCGTACATTTTTCGATCGTAATGCTTCCGCAGGAACGTTGATGTTAATCTGGCACGAAATAAATGCAACATATGATATAGAAACTATCTTCGTAAGCGTTTCAATCTGCGATCTCTTCAAGCTTGTTAACTTCAGTAATATGCCGTTAAAATTCTGCTCAACTCGTTAAGCACCGCCGAGACGATCAAGTAATCACCAAGTCAAGTTCAAGCGCACTCTCGGCATCATTAATTGTCGCCGCGTAGAAAGTGTTAAGAGAAAGGAAGAACACATTCCGCGTTTACATGAGGAATCAGTAGAAAATTTCGTTATGTGATATATCTCGACGGAGCTTCATTAGTACTCTACGCTGGTCAAGGCTGAAATGTCTCGATTGAAGAGCGTAACATTTCGACAGAGTATTGACGCGTTGTCTCCATTCGGACAAATCACGTTAATCCATGCTAAATAGGAGAGCAAATAACTTTTTATCCTTACAAGAGCCGTGTTCTCGACGCGTACTCGAACGCTAAAAGTAAGCCTTTTTTGAGCTTCCAACTTCCTTTTTTCTTATAAGAGCGTTCCGCTCAAACAAAGTTGCTTAGCCTGAGAATGGCGTGTTTAACGTTCGAATACGCGTCAAGAATACGGCCCCAGTTCTCTAGTCTCGCAGAAACGCAAACTCATTCTCCTCTTGAGATAGATGTAAGGGGAACAACTGGGTCCCTGTATTCCAGAGTATATTTACACGGAAAAAAACAATTTCAGTTCAGTTAACTGATTGGGGACCAGATGAAAAACTCGTTGACGAAAAATAATATTTCTGTCACTGTGACCGAGAACATTAGTCTAAACATTCAGTTGCGTTACAACTTGGTTCAGATAACTAAGAACAATCGGCTGAGCAGAAACCTCCTACATTGAAAAAATTATCTTTGGAACTAAAATATACGATTTGGTTGAAATTACTATGTTTTTCCTTATGCCAAATAGAGTGTGAAAAAGCGAAACACACAAGCGACAATTAAATTTTTTCGTTGCAATTACCAAACTCTAGGTTGATGCCATTTTAAATGTTGGTTCTCAGAGAATATATGAAATTTTCGTCTCGACAACAAAATCTTTTCTTCAGTATGCAGAAATCTTTCCTACGACCGAGAACTTTTATCCGATCAAGTAACGGAATTCAGCTACCGAGTTGTTTTTTCCGTGTTTAAAAACGTACATCGAATATCATACATCGTAATGGTAAAAGCGAACAGATTAACATATAATACATAATATTGCTGTCCTGAATGAGATATGAAGATCGCGCTAATTAGTTTCCTACTCGTTCGTGATAATACATCCTCTTCGTTAGCACGCGCGATGTGAGATCGACGTAGCCGACATAGAAGATTTCAATGTAGCAACAACAAAGCGGCCAAAAAGCGTGCTTTCACATCGGACAAGAAGCCAGGCGTGATTTTTCGACCGATGCGGTATAGCGTGGTGCGCGTAAATCGTTAGAGCGTCGAATTGGAGACCATGGAATCGCGCACCTCGCAATTAGGTCCCCTAAAAATTCTGCCGACCGGCCGCCGAAGAAAACGGAACTGCTAGTGCCGCCGTCGTATGGTAAATAGTTTTACGACGTTGTCGTTAATTATACCCTCGCTTCCTCTGACAACCGGACGAAAACAATATTGCCCGGGTTGCAATTAACCGCGGCCGTAAATTTCGGGGAAAAAGGTGCGCTCACGATGTTACGAATCCGCGTAGATGTATCTCTACTTTCCTCATAAAAGAGAAATGTGGCCGCGACCGATTATCGGATTTTCTTACGCTCCCACGAAGAGAAATGCTACTCAACGCAATCACTCAGGAAAACAAATTTCGTTATATATATAATTTTTTTCTAGCGGGAGAATAAATTAAATATATTCATAGAGAGATTATTCACTGAGAACACATTCGCTGAATGAATCAATGAAAAATAGAACACGACCTGGTGCCGCTTGTCAAATCCGCACTTTCATCAGGGCGATAACATTTCGTTCCGAATCGGACGTGAATTCATATTGCGAATTATTACGCGATCAATCGGAATAAGCGCGAGAGAATAAGGCCGGTGTATTTCACAAAGATAACGCAATAATGCTTATAAAGTCGTCAAAAGTGTCGCCAGTTATCCAATGAATATTAAAAAATCAGCATTATAACGGTGGCTAAGAATTGCGTGATCTGAAAAAATTATCTTTATATTTGCAACTGAAATATTTGATACGATTTTGGTTCGAAATTCTCATTTCGACAGCAAAGTTTTTTTCTTTCAGCGAGGTACATTGCTGCAACGTCACTTTTATCCGAGTTACTTTAACGGTTCAGTCGAGATATTTCCGAGGTTACATGTATTTCCTACGTCTCAGTCGTCTCGAAACAATGTAGCGTCTGCGCTAATATCGCCATTGCGTTAACACGATCGTAAATCTGCCACGCAGCTGATCATCGTAAACCGGCGCCGTTTCTAGATAAGTGCCGTCGTTACTTTCGTGAAACGGTGAAAACGGTTCTTAAAAGTTGATACATTTCGATCGTGCAAGAACACGCTTCACAGCAGCCATGGAGAAATTAACGAACTATATACTCGCGTGCTTTTTTACAATAGAGACGCTTGAACGAGCAAGTCGAGAAAGAAGTTCCATTCTTCCGCGACGCAACATTTCCGGGCCGCGTGAGTAATTGGGGCGCGTGGAGAAAAATCACTGGGAGAGATCCTGAAAAATTGTGTTACGATCTGCGGAGAGAAGCTTCTATAAGAAGTATACTATATCGCATTATTGCGTATAAGTGTCACACGAAGAACTACACGGGAAAAATGTTATAGCAAAAATTACTCTAATTACTAAAATATAATTTTATAGTCGAGGGATACATCGACATTCTGTAGTAATTGATTATCCTTTTATTGCGCATATACTCTTCATATATTCTAAAAACTAAAATGTGCTATTAAAAAATTTTTAGTAAACATTTCTAGCGAAATTTTCTATACTAACAGGAGAAATATCTAAAAAATAAGAAATATTTATTCGGCGATTACTGATATATTTACTTAAATCTAAAAATTCTTCCGTTTGTATGAACAGAATAAACAATTGCTTTTATGAAAAGCTAAAGTTTTAAGAAAATGTATGTTTTCTTATTTAAAAAATATTTTTGTATTACTATAAATTAAATATGTGTTATTAGTATCCAACGCGAATAAATATTTTCCATCTTTTGGATATGTTTTCTCGCGTTATACACATTCCTTGACAAGACAAATCTTATTGACAGTCTGTATCTACATTAAACATAGCACGTAGAAATATAGCAAAACTGGAAAAAATTTCTACGAAACGAAACTATAATATCCTCTCCGTATGTTCACGTGGCGAGACTGTTTAATTTGCCAAGCTGACTGACGCTCAATTGTATCCGTCAATGTAAAGTGTTTTGCTTTCTCACTAATACAACTTACTTGACATAAGTAAAAGACACATTAACGCCAACCAAATCATAGGTATCAAATATTTTAGTTCCAAATATACAAAAATAATTTTTCTGTATAATATTGATTGATAATATCGGGTATGAGCAAAGAATTCACTCTTTACGTGTAACACCATAACGAAGAAAACTCGAACTAACCCCCAGAATCCGAGAAGAAACCGAAGATCTCGTGTTCCACTTCCTCGGATGCGCAGATGCATGCACGCAAGGAGCACACCTCGACGATCATATTCGTGATAAATTCCTTTAAAAGATGGCAAAACGTCGGAAGTCATTCCCGTTACTTTTGAAGTAGATGTGCATGAGAGAGTATAAACATCGATGTGTTATACGTAGCCGAAAGCATTCGCACCGACTGATTAAAACTCTTTCTCGCACTCAGATACGAGATTAAATTACCAGACACACACACATACACACATACACACACGCGTACGCGCGCACGCAAATGGAAATATGAAATTAAAACGATGGAGAAGCAGCATTAGATGATATCGAGAGATAGGAATTCTCTTGACGTTGAATACACGCAAAAATCATCGAAGGCGTGTAACACGTCGCATTAATGGCCGAAGCAACGTTACCTACTTAGCACGCTCATCCTCGACTCTCACCTCGATAACTCAGATAGCGAGGAATTGAAAACTCTTTCACGAGCGATGACAATTTACGGCTGATTGTAGTATGATATTCTATCGATCTAACGAGCCTCCGTTTGGCGTTGTTGTAAATTGTTTCGCCATATATATCGACTGCAAAGGAAAACTTAATCGATAGGAAGCAAGGAAATCTCAAGTATTGTAACTAGGTCGAGTATTTCATTCATGGCGCCCGCAGACACGTCCTTTTATCTTCTGATAAAAATCGTGACTTATATATGCAAATAAAACAAAATAGTATAGAGAGTACTAGTTTATATAACAGTTTAGGATATCCTGGCGGAGTAACACAATTACAAACAAAAGAAGTGTAAACTCGAAGACTCAAAAGCTCAATATCAAAAAGAACGGAAAATCGGTGAAGAAAAAGAAAATTAAAAAATTAACATAAAAATGCACATATTTTGAAAAGAATGAGAAGAAAATTAGTGGAGCAGATGAGATCGATAAGATGAGATAGTTGAAACGAGAAATAAATAATGACGAGAAATTAATGTTAATTAATATTAATATCTTATTATATACTACACATATTTATATAACATATTCCTCTAGTATATAAATATTATAATATCATAGATACATTATTAATAACATCAAACACGATATAGATGATACATAGTGCATTGAAAAATTTTGCATATTCAAATTATAATTAAATATTTGCATCACAAAAATGTAATTAATAGCCTCATGTTCGGCAGCATTTGCTTATTGAGTTAAGAAGTTGCTATCGTCACAAGAAGATAACATTAAAGGAAAGGAAGAAACTCTCGAAAGGGGCTCTCCGTGTCAAAAGTCATAATTGAGAACAGAAAGGTCAGTACAGTAATTTATTCGCGGATGTAAACAGATGCTATGTGACAACTCAACAAAATAAAGCAAAGAGAATGATGTTCACAAACCAGACCACGAAACGCTCAGCGGAAGATAGGATTGTCCTTTTGTCGGACTTGTGGCACATACGCGTACACGCCGACTAATGGCAGCTCCAACGTTTTTCCAAATGCGGATGTATCTGCTTTCCTGACACGGTTGTAATTCGGTCAATATCTTACGTTGACCGCGAATCATTGACTTTCTGATTGCAATTAAGTCAATCGCAGGCTATTATAAAAACCAACAATTCTACCAATTAACTGGTTAATCAGCCTCTGTTCGATATATCGACTCTAGTCGCGGAATATCAAATGAACACGGAGATAAGAAAATCGAACGCAATAGATGTTTCCTTCATCGGTCGGAGAATCACAAAATGATAGAAGGACTTTTAATCTGAAATAAAAATACAATCATAATACATCAAAATATATCTATATATCTATAATCGTATTAAGCAATTTACGATCCTGTTGATTTCGACACGAATCGCAGGTCAGTACTGCCGACAGACGGTCGAAGTACTTTAATAACGATCAATCCAGGCGAGATTTAACAACGCGAGGCGAAAAAAGCGATCTCAAATGAATTTAGATTTCGACCTCGCGGTCATGAGTCCTGAAAGTAAGAAGAAGCGCGGAAAGAGGAAAAGTCGCGAGAAAGGATGACAATTACGGAAGAAATACATATGGATTGACGTAAAAAAGCTCGTGGAACAAGAGGAGAGAACGAGAGGAGAATGAGTCCGTCATAGAACGGGTTGTGTTGTACGGACGTGACTACGACGGCGATCTCGGGCTCCGGCTATAGTGACGCGATACGTCGTATATCGCGGCTGATCGGTAATTAACCGGACGGGACGACCCACTTACCCA
This sequence comes from Odontomachus brunneus, assembly GCF_010583005.1. NCBI lineage: Eukaryota > Metazoa > Arthropoda > Insecta > Hymenoptera > Formicidae > Odontomachus > Odontomachus brunneus. The sequence goes on from NW_022639497.1 coordinate 1,302,543, forward strand.
CTAAACTCGAAGAGCCATCCGCCCGCGGTCGCCACCACCACTGCCGCCACCGTTGCCATCACCACCGCGCCGTGTTACCTTCGTCATCGTCGTCGGAATTCTCTCATTGAGAAAACCGCCGGCCGGACGATACCGGCGTTTCTCTCTTTCTCTTTCTCCTCCTTCCCGCCGCCGCCAGCACCTTCACCTGATCCCACCCTCCTTATCTCGCACTCTCCCGACCGGAGACTTTCTCTGTAGCGAGTACCGTTCGAGATCGTGGACCATCTGTGGCTGGCGCCGAGCGAGACAGACCAGACGACACGGGACCGAGCGAGATAAGACTTCGCCGTTTCGCCGAGATTGGCGTCAAGCGCCTCCGTTGACCTTGTCGAATCCGTTAGGAATGGATATTCCTCAACCAGTATTAACGGCTTTTACACTCGTAATTTAACTCGTTTACTAGGTACCGTTTTCTAGCTATAGAAAACCTGGAATTTTCGACTGTGGAATTCATATTGTGAGTGACGACAGTCGAATCGATGAGAGCGCAAAATCGTCTTTCGGGAAATGATAGGTCTAAGGGGATGCGTAACTTCGCTTCTAGCCTTTCGACAGGCGCGCTATCTGATCGCAATATAGTTTTACATTTCGAATTTCCAATTTTCTCAGCGTAACGATCTCTTTCATTAGTAGGTCTAACGCTCAAGAAACATTATTCCCGTTAAACACGTATGATTTTTACACGTGAAAAAACATTAAGTTTTTACATTATATTGAATATCTTTTTATAATTGTATTTACGCGAAAAATTGATTAGTATCTCCGAGATACATTGCGCTAAAGAAAATAAATATATAAGAGAGTGAAACGTCGAACGTAATCGCGCGCGCGCGTTGTTCGTAATATAGCGATACAAAATTTATTCGTGCGCAAATTCATTAACCCTTCATCAAGAAGGCGTGTTTTAACAAAGGACCCGCGCATAACACTTTCACTTAGATAATCTAGAAATACTCGTAGAAACTTAACCCAGATCTTCGATAAACGGCGCGCCCGCGACGCAATGCATTCTTCTTTTTCATTTTTTTTTTCCTTGTGGCATAACTCCAATTTAGCAATATTGACATCGCCGTCGCGATAAGTCGTTTAATAATGCGCATTAGTGAACAATAGATATGATCGCGTTGCGCGATTTCATCGCGGAATGCAACGAAGGTTGCACACGCGAGGTGTTCGTTTCGCGACAATGCATATACGCAATGCACACGCTGTACGGCTAGAGCGATCGTAAAAGTTGGCCGTAAAATCAATAGAAAAAGGCGAAGGGCCACGCAACGATATTGAGCAACCTTCTCGGGGCAGTCGCGTATAACCATTACTCCAGTTTTCGCGGCTTGCCACTGCAACGTGAATTACCGCAAACTTTTTGGCTTTAGGTAGATCGCCGCGCGATGACTAAATCGCGGCTCGTTTACTTTTCTGGTCTACTTGCTAGCTCATCCCCCGTGTCTAAGGGGGATTCATGAGCGCATTTCGTTATTCCCATGCATAAAGGAGTTACGATACAATCTGCGCGATAAGGCAAGATAGACCTGCTAAACCTATAATTTAGCGGAATCGAAGTATACATAATAAACCGAGCGATGTTTTATGTGGAGAAACGGTTTCAGACCGCCGTGAAAGGAAAAAGTTTCTTAACCACACGTCTGATGAGATATGAGCGAACTATGCTGAAAAGAGGATTTTGTTGTCAAAACAAAATTTTGGTACACCAATTTTGGTGCACCAATTGGATCAAAATGGGATTAATCAAATATATATTTGGCAATAGCAAACAAAACATTTCATTGCCGCTATGTGTTATCTCTCTCAATAACACGTATACTTGACACAAATAAGAAATATGTAATGCTAACCAAATCATGCGTAACAAATATGTTGTGATTCCAAATACAAAAATAACTTTGTGCACAATTCTAGTTGAAATTACCAGAATTTCATTCAAATTAACAAGATTCTGGTTAAGAAAACAAAATTTCTAGTTAACAAGATTCTGGTTGCTTGAGCCGGAATTTCTGGTTCGTTCATATTTCAAACATTCGGTTAATCTAACCAAATTGTGGTCTCAAGAGGATCCCGCTGTGGGCAAAATTTTATTTCTTTCGATGAGGAACTCGCGAAGATGTCCCACAATTTCTCGCGCGTGCTTCCTCCTCCAGAACTTCGCTAATCTCCACGTTATTTGGCAAGTAAATGGCAAAGTCATTAGTCATTAGTCGCATGTAAATTGCGCAAGACTCAACGAGCGAAAGGCTCGTTTAAAGAATGTTTACGTACAGCAAGTGACATCGCGATTACGAGGCGACCAGAACGAACAAGTACTACAAATCACCTTTCTTCGCCGAGCACATTATTTCCTAAGACGCTCCATAAAAATGAACGTGTGCAGCGGAACGTCGCGGTTATGTCATAAATACGGAAAACGCGAGTGTTCGAGTGTCACAAAGACTCGTGCAAGATGTCATCGTGGATGTGCTCGCTTATCACCATTGAACGAGCCGATGTCTCTCGAAGTGATGGCGAGACGAGGAAAGATCGCGCCGTAAAGAGTGTCCGAGGGGCCGATTACGCGCAGTACCTAAATCAGGCGCGGAAGAGAAAATCGACGAGAACGATTTAGGCGATTACATCTATTCCGTCGTCTGATCGTAACTTTATGAGCACGCGCTTATCTCATCGCGACGCTGTTACGCGTGAAAATTTGCACCGCTCATCGCTAATAACGACGGACCCACGGTAGAGCCACGAAAAACCCCCGCAATCTAATGGCCACGCGGAAGAGCGCGATTACGAAATCGATAATTTCCTCGATGGACGAGAAAGTGTCATTCTCGAATCAGCGTTACTCACCAAGGATGACAACAACGACAGCGACAACGACGATGAAGAGGATCGCGACAGTCACAGTGACGAGTCTTAAATCTCGAGATGTTACGACGTGACTACGGCGGAACGTTCGACACACAGTGGATTACTGCTCACGTCCGCGACTACAACCCGCGATTACGCGAGAGGAGTTTATTTATCGTGGAGCGATCGTCCACGTAAATGTTCGCGCGCAATTACGTGTGTAACTACCGTTAAATTCGCGTCGTCTCAATGGCAATATAGGTCACTATGTACCAGTAGTTGTAACTTGTTTCAGATTACACAAACTTAAGATATACAAACTCGAGCTTAGAATTATATACAAACTCGAATTTAGAATTACGTGTTAAAATTACGCAAATTATACTACAATTGTAGACAAAATCGCAAAACTCATAATTTGTTCTCGTAAGATTTGTAAGAACTTATGAATAAATCTGCAATTTTATATAACTCATATAAGAAGTGATAACTCGTAAATGTCTACGATTTTTCGTAAATCTTACGACTAATTAGAAGTTGTCAATAAAATTACGATTTGTAGATTTTACCAACATTACGATTGATTCGTAAGCTACGACTTTACGATTTTACGATTTACTCGTATATTTCCTTAGAATTGCATCAATTGAATCGAAGTTATTAATCAATAATGTTACATATATCATGTAATTCAAATTAAAAACTCAGATCCAACTCGAAATTCAGACCTGGGTATTTCATGTAAAGCAAACTTCAAGTGATGGTTATTAATACAGACCTTAGTTATCGAACTGATTCTCGAGATGACTTTGCGCTTCGAATATGTCTAACAACAAGCCGCTTCTCGTCTTTACACGACTGCGGATCCGCTTCAAGATATACAAACGGATATTTGGATGTAGCACGATATAGTAGAGCATGACAAGTCACTCGAGAGCGTTGCACGTTGCAATAGATGCCGAGATCGGCGGGTTAATCCGCTCGCGTATCCATTAGCTCGCGCCTATCTGGCATTGAAGTCTCCCGCTGAAGAGGGCTTCGGCTTCCAGAAGACGTCGAGGAATAGCTGATTAGAAATCGGCACCGGTTAGTCTCTGTCTTCGGATTAACGATGATGCCGCGAGATACAACAGGGAGAGAAATGATACACACATCTGTTCACTCGTGCCGTAATGGGGGAAGGTTTGAAATTATCCATCATCAATTTCGATGAAAGCCTTGAATATATTTATCCGTTTATTTGTGAGAACTTACTTTCCTCCAACATAAAAGATAATATCTCATGTATACACCTACAATATATAATATATATTTACAACATACCAAAGAAACCTAAAACGGAAAATAAATATTTTTTATGAGTGTTTTCTCACACGGGCTTGAAGTAATCTCGCAAATTTAATTCCACACACGGAAAGAATTTTATAGTAAAAATTATTGTAGAATTTATAGTAACTGAGGAATTAATCGACATTTTGCAATAATTTGCTATCTTTTTATTTCATATACGCTACTTATATTTTAGGAACTGAAATATGTTATTAAAAAATTTTTTGTATTTCCAGCGAAATCTACTGTGTTTCTAACGAAAGTTACTATGTTCCTTACAAAGGAACACCGCGAACTCGAGTTCTTTGATTTTGATACACTTTTGTGAGTATGTAGAATAAATCAGTACATACTCTTGTTAGTAAGATAGACTTTACTGACTGACTATTGTTCTCAACTACTAAGAATATAGTAAAAATTGAAAAGAATTTATATGAAAGAAAAAATATATATATAATATCTCTCCGTGCATTTGTTCGATCACGAGTCAAAGTCTCTGAAAATGTGAAATATACGAGAAAATTTCTCGCGCGAAAGTTTTATGATATTTAATACTCTTCGTAAAATTATGCATATAAACCTTCTAAAAATTTCATATTTTTCAAAACACCCTCGGGAGCCTACATTTTTGTTTTTACGAATTTACGAAAATTTTACGAAAACTTTGTGAAAATTTTCATAAAAACAAAAATAGAAAAGAATTTTACAAAGTTAATCGTGTGTGATAAAGTTATTTTCCGAAATCGCATTCTTAAGATACGAATCGTAAACGTCGCGCTGTAAGTGGATGCAGACGCGTCATGTCGGGCGCACCGCGGAGTAATACATACAAGCAGGCCAGACATAACGTATCTGTAGAGCTATACAAAAAATATCTGGTACAGATAAAATTCTAAACGTCACAGTTGAAATATGTTGTTCTTTTTGTATTTAAATACAAATAAAATTATCTAAATATAGATCAAATTAGTTGTGGTGCGCGTAGAATTTACAGCAGCACCGTTTTAACAATATCTGCTAATAAATTTAAATCGATGTAAGGATTATACATTCGCTTGTCTCTCGTCGCTAATTTTTTTTTACAGCCAATTTGTATAAGGAAATTGGTTTTAATCTGAATGGACACCACAGAGAGACTTCTTTACTAAATTTCACAAATATTTTAGATAAAAACGCTGTCTCTGTTATCTATATTGATTAAAAATGCAAAACATATGCAATATTGCAAAGTTCGTTAATCATTTGTCTATCTTAATTCCTCGTATCTAGGCAATTTTTGCCAAAACTACTTTTTTGAGTGTAGAATCACAGGATTTCATACCTTCTTATGCTGATTGGCAGTTCAGTTCACTGCATGAATCGCTATCGTGTATTTAGCTGGAGGATCTATGCAGCGAATTGAGTTTGCCGATATATCGGTATGCATATCAGAAGACATGAAATCGTGCATCACGTGATTCTAGCTTTTTACTTGCAGCATTAGAATTAGTAACCCTCTGGCATCGTTCTTGACTCAAATGACGTTGACTCAAATGGCGCGGTGATTTATTGACCCATACGGGAAATGAGACGGAGAAATAAAGCGAAAAGAGACCATGGAAAGAGAAAGAGGAGGAGGAGGAGAAGGGGAGAAGGAGGAGGAGAGAAGGAGGAAAAGAGGAGGCAGGCTCACATCCGTGCATAAAACCGCGCAGCGAAAGCGCAGCACGACGATGACACCACGATAACGTCGGTACTCTTAACGACGTTCCCGGCGATCTTTCTGACCCGTTGCGTTCCATGCAAAAGTAAGGTTCGCTTTGATCAACGAGAATTACACGTATGTGTAATCACGTGTGACGACGTGAACGGAAAGAGTCATCCAAGTGTCCCGGCCGATTACGGAATCGTATCCTCGAGTCGGTTTGCCCAGGGGCGCTCGGTGACAGAAAAAATTTATTTTGTCTCATTTGCAATCCGAAGAATTCTCGTCATGCTCTACTATCATCAATCTTGTTTTATTTTGTTTTATTTGCAATTCGTTATCATTCAATCCTTTCTGCGAAATAAGCGTGACGTGTCCACCTAGTCAGTAAAACCGCTCGCGTTATTTTCATGGGCAGAGCTTCCTGTGTCACGTGTGTCGACTCACGTGAGTCGTCGTGTTGTTTCAGCCTTGTTGTTGCATGCCCCATGTTGTAGACATGGTCCGTTTAGCCTGCCCAACATCGAGATGAGGAACCGGTGCTTCGCTATTAATATTCCTTCCACATTCCACGTTATAAAACGTGAGAAAAGATTTCTTAATATCTTTCGGAATAACATTAATAAGTAAGCACGCGTGACGATCTCGCAGAGGTAGACTCGTGTTCTTCCCTCTCTCTCTCTTCCTCTTTCTTCCTTCTTGTCTCGATACCCGTCCCGCCAGATCAACTCGCTTACGTGTTGTAAATAAGAATACTTCGATCTGGTTTTTCGGCAGCATTGACCCACAAGATTCCTTCGGTCTTAAAACCTGATTTCTCGAATGCATGGAATTTCCTTAATTTTATCCAGCTCAGTTGAACACGAACGATGCAACATCCGCATGCTTCGTTTCGGCATAAGAATTAACGTTGGCTTACATTTTCAGAAATGGCGTCGGCGGCAGCGGAATTGGTGGCGGAGAGAGAGCCGGAGCTGAGGATCGAGATGACCGACATGAACAGGAGCTTCGTGGGTGCTCAGGGTTTGGTCAAAATGGCTTTGGATCAATACACAGAAATTCTCACGACGGTCTCAGATCCGCGTGTCAACGATTGGCCGCTCATGGACTCACCTGTACCGGCCATTCTCATTGTGCTCCTCTACCTGTACCTCGTCGTCATATTCGGCCCGCGTATGATGGTCAACAGAAAGCCATACAAACTGAGAATGGTTCTAGTGGTGTACAACGCGTTCCAGGTCGTCTTCTCGTTGGGGATGCTGTACGAGGTGAGAAGAAGCTATTGCCGTCGAAAGTCTCGAAAAGTAACTTACCGATGTAATGATAAAAATCAACGGATCGTAATTACGCGCGAGATGTCAAATATCAAAGACGTTGAATAAGTAACGGAGTACGAGATGACAAATCGGAAGAATCGGGCCAGTTAATGCGATAGGAAGCTCGTGAGTTAGAAAACATGTAATTTGCGATCAGGCAACCCTTGGGCAGGAAAAGCGTGCTCGGATAGTCCGTAAGAGCAAAGAGAGAAAATGGGCAAGAGAAAGGAAGAAAGAGAGAGAGAGAGAGAGAAATTACAAGTGTGCATGTGTGTACATGCACGTACTTGCGAGAGTTCGAACGACCTTCCGCGAGAGTCACCCTTGACTTTCGCGTCTTCTTGCGGCTATCATTAGCGCCGGCGATCCGCCAGGATACATGGACTTGCTTAGCGATTGAAGCCGGTCGAGCAACTTCTTCCTCGTGGACGATATAGGTCACCATGTAAGTGTGCCGTCCGTGAGCATGTCTACGGAGATTGAAAAGGAACGGATCGTCGGAGGAGAAGTCGCGACGAAATATCGACGCGGACGATGCCGAATGAGCGGAGCGATTCTCGTGCGCGCGCGAGATTAGCATGGCCCATAAAGTGTGACGGTGAAAGGAGAGAGATGAATAGAATATCTCGCGTAATCATTGACAAAGATCGAGGAGGAAACCACGGCCTAGAACTATCTTACGCCGTGCGCGGCACAGAATCGCGAATTTTGCTATTACGCGCTATAATCAGACGTATAATTATTTTCAGCGTAAGAAACAGCTTAATTATTAAGCCGCTTTCGCGCGCGCTCACGCTCGAACGGACTATTACGTACGTGGATCGTTCCAAAAGTACGTGACCTAATATAGCGCGAATTTGACAAAATTTTTACTATCGTATTTCAGAGCCATCCTCTATTAGATTAAGTACGACAGTATAAAATGATCTCTGTCGATTAGTCTTGTTTAACTGTGTGCCAAATTGAACGCTTTGAGTGTATGTTCGTTATTTCGATTGTTTCCTCGGTTTTAAAGTGAACTGGTAGACCCAAGTTTCATCGACGGTTTTATCGGTACTAAAAGTCCTTCAGATTGCGGCGAAATTATGCCAAAAAGTGCGAGAAACGATCAGTTCAGTTTTTATTTGTATGGTCAAAGGCAGAATCCATCGCTCGTGGAGTTCACTTTGACGCACTGTCAAATAACAACTGATCAACAAATCAATTTATGTTGCCATAACTTATATTGCAATTCTAGAGAAAATCGTAAAACTCGTAACTTCTTCTCGTAAGACTCGTAAGAACTTATAAGCAATTCTATACGGGCTGTACGTCATACGATAACTCGTAAATATCTACGATTTCTTGTAAATCTTACAACTAACTAGAAGTTGTCAATAAAGTTATTATTTGTGAATTTTATCAACATTACGATTTATTCGTAAGCTACCACTTTACGATTTTACGATTTACTCGTATATTTGCTTAGAATTGCATTAACTTAATAAAGGGTGGTTCTGAAATATGGTTCTGAAATAAAGATCTGGCCGCGCTATCTCTGTATTAAGGCACACATTTTTTGAACGACCCATGTATGACAGGTAAGTCTCTTTATATACCGCTGCCTTACGACGCATCGGTCCGTCGCGCCGAAGATCTCTCAGTTCTCTCAGATGATGCGCACTCCTTTTTCCCCTCGTTGTTATGCGCGACTTATCGTTAACGAATCTGTCAATAAGACCTGCGCAACCGGCCCACGCGTTGCTAAACGCACACGTCGATCCGCGCGAAGTTAGCAGACGATCGCCACGACGTTTAAACACTTGCGTCGATGGCCGAGCGAACAATCACGCGACTGTTCCGATGCAAAATTGCACAATGTACGATCGAAATTGAGTAATTAATGGTGGGGAGTGAAAGAGGAGGCGTACTTTCGCATGCGTTGCTTTAACCCTGGAACCCTAAACATGGATAAAATTTACTCAGGCCAACTTTTCAAACGTTACCATTCTAAAAAAACATCCGTTCTATTTCTTCATTCTAACTTTCTTTAACTTCATTGAATCGAAAACATTAATAGATTCACATTCCTGTGTGTTGTTTTCTACACCGATCAAATAAAAAGAAAGAAAGGATTGAATTTCGATCACTTTTCTGTAAGTTATGAGCAGATAAAAACGCGCTGGGTAAAATTAACCAGTGTTTACATAACTTTTTGATGCTTGGGATTTTAGAGTTAGCCTCACATGACATCTTAATCGTTTCTTCTCGAACAATTTCCTTCTCGGTGGTCTCTCTTGCACACAAAACGATTAACAAATTCCAACGAGTCGTCGTAAGCACGTGACAGTTCTTGGATTGCCGTTGTGTACTCGTGATTCGGACCACTTGCGCTGTTGTGCAAATCACTGTGCCTGGCAAAAATGAAAAACCGCATGAAAATGCCGGCCGACGGCGGTATCGAGAGGGGGCGAACCGTACAAATCGATCGAGGCGAGTACATTGTGTTTACTCGTAAATCCTACATAGAGTTCCAAACTAGTTTTCTCGCCGCGAAGGCACGCGGAAAACAACTTAATTGTAAGAACTGAAACGTAATAATGTAGAAGTCGAAATCTCTCGACTGCCTTTACGCATGTGTGCGCTATAATTTACCGATAATTCGCTGATTATTGAAACGCAGATTCTCGGTAATTTCGGGTCTTTCGGCTGCGGAACATAACGCAGCGTAATTGCACGACGAAAAATGTTCCCCTGTAATATCCACGTGCGTCAACAAGTCGATGAAATCTGGCGATTACCGATTGTGTACATACATCGAGTGTCTGTCGAAACGCCGAAAGCTCGCTTGAAACAGAAGTATGAGGAGGACCGCGCGAAGGATCCGCGCGGAGTCCGCGTGAAATGTAAATTGACAAAATCTGCCGGTTACACACGTTTGCTCTGCTCTGACAGATATACGATCTCGCTTCTTAGCCTTGACCTACTCGTAGCCGTCATGAAGTCGCGCTTAGAATGTACTGAACGAAACATTGAGCAAAACACATACGAGATCGGCCGCTTTCGAAATTGCAGCGATGCAATGTACTAAGTACCAATTTCTCGAAAAACAGCGACACGCTGATGCAATGCAATGCCGACGTTTGCTAATAATAATCGATCGATCAACGTGATCAGCGCGTATCGCGTCCAGGTGGAGCAGACAGCAATGAAACGAAATCGCGAGAAACATGAAGATTATAGTATTACCAAGGCTAGAGAGCCCCATTGCTCATTGCCCAACCGACCCGCGATCTCTCGCGTGCGTTTCGTTAGCAACGCACGAGACATCCTGTTTTCAACTTTCCACAAAATACCTCTATGTCGATAACAGCGCATGTGAGATCGGTATGATGTAGTGAAATATCGTATAGGAAATCAAATAAGAAGCGAATTTTTACATGCAATGAAATGGATAATGAACAGTTGGATCTTACTGCGAAAGTTCACCATGCAAATGCAGCGACTAATCACAGCTTCTACCGTTTTCTGCTAGAGAGTCAATAATAAATTACTATAAATTCTTAAGATAATTCTAGCAATTGCTCAATGACTCCGGTTTTCCTTCTATTTTCTTTTCTCTTGGTTTTGTTAAAATTCACGATAATAACGGTTCTTTTCGCATAAAAAATGAGGAAAATTATACATGAATTGAACGCGCCGTCAAGTGCAATTAATAAGATAATAAAAGATATACTTCAAGAAAATTGTGAAAGTATCACTCGGCTTTATGCGAGATGTATCAGGTGATCGCTATAAAATATTACACTGGCGTGTAATTATTGCAGAGATTTGTCAGAATTCCCGTACAAAAATATCGAGATTCCCGTACAAAATTCGCGTACAAAAATATCGAGATCGCAGATAGTTTACAAATTGTCAAGTAAGCAATTAAAATAGATTCTTCACGATTCGACTAATGTCGATTATCACTGCTTATCACAATCGATATCTTCGTATTCTAAAATATTTAAGGGCTAATAAGAATCTACTACACAAGTGTAATAGGATAAGTAAAAATTTTCAACTGTGATATTTACATAGTCAAAACTATAAAATTTTTTTTACTAGAACTATAAAATTATCTAAACTATAAAATTTACTAAAACTATAAAATTTATTATAATCAAAATTATAAAATTGACTAGTTAAAAAATCCAAATGTTTCGGTCCTCAGCCGGAGCCTTTTCCGTAGTAGATAAAACATACACTAACTTACACAATATGACATATGAATGTATAATATAATGAAAGTAATATGAACAAGAAGAGCAGTAGATTTGACTAAAGAATTTTCTACTTTTGGCTATGTAAGCTACAGTTACGAGTTTTTACTTGTCTGATTACACTACTACAACAGTCTCTTGTTGGCTATTAAAACAGCCTATCAAATTTATCTAATCTTCGTATTCTGCGTGTTTTATTTCGTCAGTAACTTTACGACTTCATGTCTCTTTTCATTTTCTTTCAGCACTTAATGTCCGGATGGCTGCTGGACTACAGCTACAAGTGCCAACCAGTCGACTACTCCCACAATCCCTCCGCTGTCAGAATGGCGAATCTTTGCTGGTGGTATTTCATCAGCAAATTCACGGAATTCGCTGATACGGTACGGCTCATCTTCACTAGTCCCTAATTATGACCTTCATAATTTGCGGGATGTCGAATTTAGAGACTCGTATATTGTCGAAAAAAACACCGAACAAAAAATTTCGATTAACGATGCGAGAGTGTGCATGTTAAAACGCGTACGAGAAATTATAAAGGCGAAGGAAGCGTTACAATGTGGACACTTGGCCCAATAATGACGGTCGATTCAAGACATTGTGCTAAGATCGGTATCTCATTCCGAGGAGCAATTTCTTTCGATCTCTTGCGAAACGGTGTTTCGAAAATAGGAGAGGAAAGTAGAAAACGATATTGTGTTATAGAAACGCGTCGTTTGCGCGGAACGAGTATGAAATCGGCTCGACGTCAACCGGATTTCTCCCTGTCGATCTTGTTATTTTACAGGCGAACCGAGGACGATAAAGCCACTACTTCGACGCGCGCATCCGCGATCTTAATTTACACTTAGCCTCGAGCGAACGAGTATATTCACACCCGCGAGAATAACCGTCTCGAAATTTGAAAGTTCACCCCAGTTTCGCGTTCGCGTTCGTCGGAAAGGCATGTGCGCCTAACAAACAGATCGGTAAGTAACAAGAAATAATCGAAAAAAAAAAAAAAAGAAAAGGCAAGACAAATAGCCGGCCACTTCGTGAGAGGCGAATAATCGCGTACAAATGTTCGTATCCCTTCTCGCGGCGTAATAACCCTTAAGCAATCGTTCCCATTAGCGCACACAAGTGTACTACCACCAAATCGCTATCGAACACGCAATCGTGTCGGCCGGATTAAAGAAGTAGATAAGATTTAATCGACCGAACGCCGCGCTCATTCGCCAGCTCGCTGTCCTGTCGAAGAAGCCGGCAATTCGCAAAGCGGACGCGCTCACCTATCCTCCCCGCATAGGATGAAAGCGCCTAGTCCCAATGATGGACTGTTTCAACAGCGTATGAAATTTGAAGAAATGTCAGAATCATTACGCGTTGCTCACTTTCGAGACAGTGGCGATTATATACAAGGTGTCTGACGATGATATATAGAGCTCGTCTATAATACGCGGCATAAGCTTAGCGCAAGTTAAAGTAAAAGTTAATAAGAAATAAGAAATAATATGTTAGTAAGAAATAACAATAATTGATTACGCTTCTATACTCTAAGCCCCTTACAAAATAATTGATTACGCCCCGAAAATATCCGTCTTATTTAAGAGAAATACTTCCGATGTAAGGGAGTTGAGGTGCAGGTGGTTGTTTGCAAAATGATAGGAGGAATTTTTTGCAAAATAATAGGAGGAATTTTTTGCTCAGTTTCATCTACACGAGAGTTTTATATGATATCATCAGTTATATACATCGAAGAAAATCATATTGATTTCGTTAGTAAAAATAGATATCGTCAAAGTGATACAAAGCTATCTCGAGTCTCCGACAATCACCGCAGACGGTTATCACAAGATCGTTCACCTTCCTCAAAAGTCCGAAAACTGAGGGAAGAATAACGCCTCATCGTTAGCTTTCCTCGATTCGCGAGACATCTCTCGTTTGAAACTTGTAGCTCGGAGGCTAACAAACTCGATATTCCTTTATTTTCTTTCTCCTCCAATACGAGAATTAACTGCGTTTTTTGCGATGGTATTTCGAGTCATCGCTCCTTGACGCACGCAATTAACATATCCCCGATTCAAAGCCGTTCGATTGACCTAAAGGTCGCGGTAAGCGAGGTGTATCCGCTCCTATGCAAATCGCAAGTCGTTGTATTCAAGCTCGCACTAAGCAACAGGAAGTTACGAAATCTCAGAGAATATGCTATGACATGATTACTCGTCGAAATTTCAGATATTCTTCGTGTTACGCAAGAAAGAGAGCCAGGTGACATTCCTGCACCTGTATCATCACTCGCTAACACCCCTGGAGACGTGGATCTGCGTGAAATTCATTCCTGGTGGCCACGGCACCCTCGGCAATCTTATAAACAACGCGGTGCACGTAGTCATGTATGCGTACTACATGTTAGCGGCCATGGGCCCGGAATACCAGAAGTACTTATGGTGGAAAAAGCACTTGACCACGTTGCAACTGGTGAGTAGGCGTCTTCAAGCAAATGGTACCCTCTTTCCTAAGTTAACTATTGATTGCCCAAACCGGGTCGCGCATATTCGACGTAAATCCTGAAAGGAATTCTCGTTAAAAGAGAAGAAAAAAGAAAAAACCAGACAAAGCAGAGAACGACGAGACGAGTCTCGTTGCGCGGATATTTAATCTGATCCGACTTTCGACACTGTCTCGCGAAATAAATCAATACTTCCGCTATTTCGCAGCCCAGAGACGTGAACAAGCGCACGCGTTCGCGGAGCGAGAGTGCAGCGTAAAAATGCGACACGTGATCCGGCGTTTCCGAGGCAAGCGTACAGTAGCGCAGCATGCGTAATTTTTCGCGCGTGCGGATCAGACCGATTCGTGATACCTTCTTCTTGCACAACCCGCGAGTTTCACGCAAAGCGGATAGTAATCCCGCGTTGATGAAAGTGAACGGGTAGACACTACTGACCCACTGCGCGCGGTTTAGAGGGTGCACATCGGTAGCGCACGTGAGATATATTAATTAAGGTGTACAGCACACTTCTTCTTACCCCCCTCCTCCTTTTCCTCCTCCTCTTTCTCCTCCCTTTAACGCAATACATGCTCTCTTCTTCGAAACGCAACGTTAAGATTAACGATTCATCTGAGACTCTGAAAGAATTAAGTAGCGAGAGTATCGATTATGCGAACTAATCGCCGTATTCTCCTAGATACACATACTAACGGCTTAGCACGGGGAATGAATTAAAAAAAAGAAAAGTGAAATTCCGGCAATAATTTTCCACTAATAATTTCCTAATATCTATACCTGTTTCGCGCCGATAATCGAAGCTCATATACAAAGTATGTTTTGTTAATCAGCAGTTTTTCTTTTCTATTTATATGCGGTCTTTTATAGTCTGGTCTTTCCCAAACAGGTTTCGCCATGGCATTAGCATTTGTCATTACCGCATGTTCGCGGCGATTTTAAATCGATCGCGCACTTCTCTCATTGTATGCCGGATTATGACCTACAAAGCATGCGGATGAGTTTGCGAAAATATGATCCGCTCCTGTAAGTGTTCCTGCAATCGGAAAAGATGACGTCTAAATCGCAAGTCACAGAGAGAAAGAGAGCAGAAAAAACCGCCGTAAAGTCACCCAGTTAACATGATGAATAGAGAAACTCTTATTAGAGAAACCGAATTCCATTGCCCGTATTCGCCACTTAGGAAGAAAAAAGGAATATAGAACTTTCGCTGCGCTTGATAAAATTGCGACGACAATGAGAAGGATTTTAAAATCCTTGTGCTTTTGTTATCCGCTTTGAATTTTTGAAACGCTCCCTTGAGGCGTCGAAAAGCCGACGGGAAGAGCGCGGGGCGCGCCCACGGTATCGCTGAAATCGATTTTCCACCTGGACGGGGAAAGTGCACGAGAAACAATATCCGTTCCGGCGGCGGCGCGGACAAGCTGCAAGAACAAATTCGCGATCGCCCGCGAATTTCGTTGGTACCTCGCTAGATTGGTCGGTTTCGGTCCCTCTACCTAGGCAAAATTTCATGCGTCAAGCACCTGGTAGGGGTGAGGGAAAGTGAAAAGTACAACGTTGGGCAATTCTTGACTGACTCGCCGGTCGGACTTGGCCGACTACGTTAGAGGTGGCGCAACAATTTGACATTCCGCTATGCCATACGGTGTACACTGTGTGCACTACCCCACCATATCGCCATCATCACCACCACCATCATCATTCGTCGTCACCACTGACGCCACAATCATCACCACCGCGGCCGCAGTTATCGCCGTCGCCGTCGCCGTCGTCCTCGTCGTTGCAATCAGCGTCGCAAAGTACTGGCAAAGTACACACCTCGCAAAGCCTCACCTATATGTGCTTACCACCTATTCCAGCTTATCTCGCAAGACCATTGATTCGTTACATGCCGCGCACTTATGTATGTACGTCCGGCGTAAGTGTGTCCAGGACAAGCGTATAAAAACCGCGTGGTGACTCGCTTTTGTCCGTTCGCTGCTTTGTCCAACACCAAAGGCGAAGTGCGCCGCGTTCTACCGCGGAGTCCCTCTCGCGAGACAAGAACGCAGACGCAAGGATGCAACTGATCGCTTGTATCGAGAGAAAGGAGAAGAAAAGTGAGTCGGGGTTCCTTCCGTCGAAATCGCCCCGAAACGAGCGCCCGAGAATTCGTAGATACGCGCGATTTTATTTCAAGATTACACGAACTATTTATCACGGCTTACGCTCTGTAAATCTGATAGAGGAGTCGTTTGTTTAAGTAAGTGAGAATTAAAAGATCTTCAGCACATTTCGCGAAATTCCGCGAATGAGTACTGCGATGCGTCGATTGCAAATGTTAAATTAACAGTCTAATCAAAGAAAGAGAGAGAGAGAGATTTTGTCATAAACAAAATCCTTGGCATTTGTTTGATGTGTCATATAATTAAATAACAAAATTTAAATTATTCATACCGAAATTTTTTAATTAATTAAATAACAAAATTTAAATATTTATACCAGAAAATTAATTAATTAAATTAATTAAATAACAAAATTTAATTATTCATACCAAAATTCAGTTGTATTAACATAATGTTTAGTTTTAATGAACAAACCAACATGTTTTAATTGATAAAAAATTTTCTGCGGTTCTAATAGCACAAATATGTGGTTCTATAAACCAATAATTCCGTTTCCTTCAACCAAAATGCGTTTATTTGTTCATTGCAACTACAAACTTCATGTTAATACAATTGTACTATTTTTTCCATGCATATTCGATGACACTTTTGAGACTCACACTTCGACAAAAATACTTGTTTATGGAAATTTGTTCATGGAATACAAAGTTTATTCACAGAAGTAAATTTTACATTCTACAAGTAACTTTTCAAATATTTTTCCTCAGTACATGAAGCGGCTTTATGCTTAGAGAAGTACTATGTTTCCTCGCGATCGTTCAGCAGTGAATCTAGTTTCGCACATTTCGAGTGGGTACAAATTAGACCAAGATACACTCAAGAAAATGGTCTTGTAGCCGTGAATTATCTAGACAGAAATTAGCTAAGATGAATAAATGACTAGCAAACTCTACGACGTCGCATATGTTTTGTATTTAATCAATATAAATGACAGAGACAGAATTGCTGTCTGAACCATTTGTGAAATTTAGCAAGAAAGTCTCTCTGTGATGTCCATTCAAATTAAAGCCAGTCACACTTTTTATAAAAATTGACTGTGATAGACAAAAAAGACTAGCACGAGGAGAGACAAACAAATGTATAATCCTCACATCTATCTAAATTTACTTGGAGATATGCAAGCTTGCTAGAACTTTAAATGTAACACTTTGGATTCTACTGACCAATAAAAAATTCTATAGTTAGTATAACTGCCAGGTACAACAAGGCGCAATCGGTATCGAGGTGTGCGCAATTGTTCGCAAATGCACGCGTGCGGTGAATTTAACCGCGGCTGTCGGCATAGCGAAAACTCGGCCATACAGTTACCCGTACTTTCTACAAATCGATCAGCAGTGCCTGACATTTAATTACAATTCGCCCCTTCGAATAAAAGCCCCTTCTTTTCCTTTCTATACGTTCAGAAAAAAACTGTTTTGCTGGTCCAAGTGGAATTCCAAATGTCACATTTAGAATTTGTCGCTGCTTTTTGTATCTGCTAGAAAATTATAGTGACGCGTAGAACTTGCAGCAGCAGCATTCTAGTACTTTTTTTTATCTACATATTACACTTTTATAAAAAGTGTGACTGTCATTAATCTGGATGGGCGCCATATAGAGATTTTCTTACTAAATTTCACAAATAATTCACAGATAGAAATTCTGTCTCTGTCATCTATATTGATTAAATACAAATCATATGCGCGGCATTGTTAGTCATTTACTCATATCTTAGCTAATTTCTAGTACCTAGACAATTTTCGCTATGTGACAGCGACACCATTTTTTCGAATGTGCGGCACGAGTCCCCGGGAATAATTCGGGCGTGAGAAACGCACAATTGTATGAAACAAACCGGTTATTGCAGGAGCACGTTTCGTGTGCGCTTACGCACCGGTGTTATTGTTCATTCGCGACAGATTAATATCTCGCGCGCCGAGAGAAAGACATGAGAAGGTCCCGCGCGTCTCAGCGCTTCTCCCGAACGCCCGTCTAGAATTCGATTCAAGACGTATTTTCCACGGCCCATATAGACTTTTCGCGCTCACCGAAACCGAATTCCCGGCTGTAACGTATCGCTACGTCGTTTGTTTCAGGTGCAGTTTTTCCTGGTGTTCGTGCACAGCGCACAAGCCCTCATCTTTGACTGCGGCTACCCCAAGCTGGTGGCGGGCCTCCTTCTATTGCACTCGACAATCTTTTTCGTCCTCTTCTCCGATTTCTATCAGCGCGCTTATCGTAAGAGGAGGTCCATGAAGATGCTCAAGGACGAGTAAAGCGCGCACCAGGAGAAGAAGAAGAGACACCGTCGTTCCAATTACGCTGCTCGGAGACGCGTGTACACGCACAAATCGTGTACTCGTCCCGGAGGCGGCTCCACTTTTTTACACCAATGATGCGATTGTTGATGTTGAATGATGCGACAAGCGCCATCTTGCTCGTTTTACCGCATATCGATAGACGAAGGAGCTATCGCGAAACTCGCGTGTTCGATGAATGTGCGATTTATCGTGCCTCAAGAAGCCGCGACGTTCATTCGGCACGAATGAAAAGGCTCTGAAGAGAATTCGTCTTTTCCACATGCCACAGACAAATGTCTTGATCCTTCGGTAACAGAATCATTCAATTTGATAGTGAGAAAAATAAAAGTACACCACGCCGGACAAGAACCATTCGTTCACCGGCACAATTTATTAGGTCAGTCAAAAAGTTCGATTCGATTATCGATAGATAACCTCACGTCTCAATATCAATAAATCAGCAATGCTGATAACTGGTCGCAGTCGTGCAAAAATAGTTCAATCCACATAGAATATATTTCAAAAAAAAATATTGAAAATTTGACATGTGATTTAAAAAATATAGACATAATTGCATTGAGACAAGCTTAATTCTTCAATAAATCAATAAAAAAGACGCAATTAGTAAAATAAGGCTCATATTAATAATTATTACTTGAAACTTATGTCACGTGAGATAATCAAATTTGAGTGTAGAGTTAAATTTGAGTTTTTGATTGATTTGATTCGTATAATATATGCAATGTTACATTTGTAATCGCGAATTGAAAAATTTACATCAAACTCTGAGGTATATATTAATAGTTGTTACTTGAAACTCGTCTCATGTGAGATACTCGAATTTTTATTCAGAGAAATAGAAAATTCTCACTAAATTCCGAATTCAAATACTTCACTTGAGATGAGTTTCAAGTAATAATTATTAATTGACGTATGTTGAAGAACGTGCATTAACGAGATGATAGATTTGAAAAGTGGACAACGACGGTGATTGTCTGATCGATGAACAACTCGTTTCCGTCGATGCAACAGAATCAAACTTGACTCCGAATCGAATTTTCTTACCGATCCGATAGAATCCGTTCGCCGATGTTAAAAGGTCGATAGTTGCGAGAAACGAAATTTCAACGGTGACGGAGAAACTGATAAACGAAGTAGAAGAGTCAGTCGGTCAATAGGTTAATCTTCGCGTCGTATCTCTTTCCCTCTCTCGTATCTGTTCGATCGGAGAAACGTGCGCTGCTACACAGCGCGAAAGCGATGATGCAAGAAAAAAAGGAAATCCACTGGGAAATTATATTCCACGATCCACTGATGATAGATGTAGGTAATTTCGAGCGGTCTCGCAGATATCATATGGGCGAACTCATTACACGAACGCGTTAAAACTCCCATCCACGACGATCGAGGTCAAATGTTTCACTGGCGCCGGGCACTGCAGATCATTTCCGTAAGGAAGAAGATCGCTATTTATCCATAGTATATCCATATCGCCCGCGGATTGCCCCAGGTAACGCGAGCACTTCGAAGCAGAGCTTCCGGTGCACCCACCCCGCCCGATTTTCTCGAAATTTTCGTCGTCCTATTTTGATTGTGCTAAATCAGATTATCAAAATGGAGCGTTTAACGCGCATGTAACGGTGATTAAATAAGATAAAACACGAAGCACTGAAAAACAAGTTTCCGTGTCACAGCTTCGTAGTTTCTAATGGTCGATAAACATGACAAGACGAGAACGAGAGGAAACGGATACGCGCGTTGAAAGTTATATCGGCCAGTAGAAAAGAGACGTATTATGAGCCTTTTTTTTCTTTGGAAATCCTATATTTATATTGAGACAGAAAATATTTAAGAGAGAGGAAGAGAGAGATTTATTTTTGGTTAGTATTAAAATAATATAGTTACTTATACTTTTTAATATCAAATAAGAAAATGCACATCTCAAAGCCTTAACTTTTCATGAAAAAAAGAAACTATTCGAATAAAAGAATTTAGAGATTTAGTAGCAAATAAATATATTATTAGTACCCACACACACTGCATAAATATTTCATATTTTTCAGACATCCTTTTCTCTCAGTGTATAAATTCACATATTTTTTTAACAGTACTTATCGGTATGTATCTACTGCGCGTCAATTTACTGCTGAATCAAACATCACGTTTCTCTCTTTCATCTTTCTGTTAAGGGTGATCGCATGACAAAAACTCGGAATAATTCTATTCTATGTCGGGCATGCCGATTGGCGTTTTAATTTATATAACTCGTTTAAATTGCTACTTCATAAGAGTCATTAAACTTCGCCGATTTTTTATAGAGTGGAATCGTTGTAAATATAAAAGCAATTGGATCAAGCGGGCTCTCTGGGACTTTTCTCGGTTCTGGAGAGTCGCGTCGAAGAGTTTTGCGACTAGCGTCTTCCCGTTCACTCTCGAGAGATAAATGTTGACGGTGAATATTTTATAGAAATTACGTTTGAAGTATTATCGCGACTGTCGGCTTTCGTATGGGATCTCGTGTCGTGTCGTGAAATCACACGAACAGAAAGTCTCGCGTTTTCTCGCCGACACCGACGAGACTCGCGGATATGCCGCAGTGCGGTACGAATGATGAGAAATCTGCACTCATGTCAGATACGAAGGAAAAGTAGCGAACACATAGAGAATGATTCGCGCATCTGTGTGAACGATGCGCTTTAAATCCCGATGAACAAGACTCAGACACCGTAAATGTCTGTAAAAGAAACGCCTCAAAAATACCTGAGAGACATCCTAGTTATTTTAGACATCTTTTAGGTGTCTCCAAAACGTATTCTAGACATTTACGTTGTCTGGGATACTGTTGGGGTACGTAATGAACTTACAGCGTCTGCAACATGTCGAGATCGCTCGAATTGCCACACTACAATATATTGTATTTCATCGTCTCTCGCGTCCTCAACTGAACTCACTATTCTCTGCGCGATCGGGGAGGTAGATTATTATTTGATTTAATATGGAGAGATAATCACACAATATTTTTCCATCACCACCACCGTTTATTGCCGTCTTCACGGTCGTCCGTACGATACTTTTCACGGGATTACGTAGCGGTGTGGGACGCGAGGGTAACACGAATACCAAATACACGACGGGAAGCCGGCACGGGCAGCGCGACGCCCGACACGACGATGCCGCCGGAGAAGAGCCGCGGGTTCGCAAGCCCCGCGGCGCTTTCTACTTTATCGATTGCCCGGATGAAGCTGCGCAGCTATAAAGAGCGCGGAGAGCGCGCATCCCGTGCGTGTAGTAAGCCGCAGAGAGACGCGGCCGATCGCGCGACGGACCTCCGGTGTATTTGTAACAATCGATTGTATTTGAACAACGATAAGTTATTGCTCTCGGACGCGAGAGAGCCCGTCTCGCGCGAGACGCTATTCTTTACCTCCAATCTTAGGATTATAGCGCCACAAGTGGCGCATGACGATTGCGTCCTTTTTGTACATACTGTATCTCTTCTTTTGTAATAATAAATAAAAAGTTAACTATGGATCTTATACGTTGTTGGAGTCTCTATCGAGATTAAGCCGCGAAACTAATTACTCGGTTCAACGTGCAAGGAGAATTGTTCACGAAGAGACAATTCGCACACGTCGACCACGCGCGAAATCCATTTCACGAGAGATCGACGTTTACCTTGTAACATGTAACAAATTGTAAATTAAATGCTTGAAAGTCAACTTGTCACATACGTTCTCGCGATATAGGTTCCAAACAAATAAAAAAGGAAGATTGATGGAAAAGAAAAAGAGATGTAATGCAAGTTAATATTGAATGATTGTCATCAGTCACACTCCACCAAGTGGAAATTCTATTTTTTGCTGTACAATTTATTAATATCGCATTTATATCGCATTTATTCATATCGCATTTATATACAATACAGTTGAAGCGATTATTCCATTATCATATATGTATCCTAAATTACCACGACAAAAGCCGATTTATTGAAGTTCTATACAAGTAAACTTTCAAGCAGCTATTGCTTGTTGTTTCTGTTGTATTCTCTTCTTTCTCTCAAGGAGACGACGTTCCCTCTCGTATTCTTTCAATCTTAGGGTGGTACTGCAACAGGACAATATCTATTAGTATATATTTACAGAATACGATATATAAAATATAGAATGCAGAAATGTACGATATCAAACAATGTGTCTTTATAGTTATTATAAATACAATTGTAAATCGTCGAAGCAATAACTTACTCTTCAGCTTCGCATCGGAAATATTCGTGTCTCTCGTGAGCACACTTCAACATGAAAGGATAGTGACGTCTCATGCAGTATAGAAGATCCATATACTTGTGAGCACAGAAATCACGTTTATCGAGTGGGATCTTTGCGGCTATCATGTCCTCTTCTGATACTGGTAGCTCTGTAAATTCGTCGAGCTGAGCAAAGATTAAAGAAAAAGCAGATATTCCCTAAAATCTGAACAAACTTAATGGTTAATATTCAATTTATAGTATATCATATTACAAAGTCTTGACTGTAATGGTATTGACACTATGAGTTACTATTAAATTTGTTTCAATTCTCTTTACAACACTATGAGTGAAAAAAGATATGATTTCATTTAAAAAAGTGAAGAATAACCTTTAATTTTTCACAAAAAAAGAACGTTATCGAAATTTTTATTGTATTTTATTGCTATTTAAGAACCAATTAATTGCATCTAGAACTTTTTCCTGCTAAATTATTGTAACTGGTAAAGATATAATGGATACCGTTATGATAAGCATCCTATATATACTATTGCAATAGTATATATGATATACTAATTTAATTCTATAAATTAACAAGCATGATAGATTAATTAATATTTATAGATTTTCCAATTAAAATGAAAATTAACAGAATGTTACAGTACGAATCTGTCAAGGGAATAGAACCACATAAGTAAAATTAATTGGATGAATCACTGATTATATCAATTAAATGTGACTTGTTCTGGCTACAATTATAATATATAATTAAATTATTGTGATAAAATTTAAAAACTCGCTTTCCATGTATCAATCAAATCATTCCAAAATAGCAATGGAAACATACTTAGCTCATCATTTTTAAAGCAAAGTTATCATTAACATGGATTCGCAAATATATCAAGTATTCAATATATACTTACCATATCGAATCTCATATCTTATCAACAAATGCGAAACAAATTACAAAAGTAAATAAATAATTTAATTAAATACTGAAAGAGACTGTTAACCCTACAATTATGTCATACATTCGAAATAACGCGATGATAATACATGAAAGTAAAAAAAAACAAAGCAAATGCATTTTTAAGCACAAAACCGGGTGATCGATTTTAAATCTCAATCAACAATAATAAAGATTTAACAGTCGAAAGTTTCGCACATATAAGGTTAGATTCAACTGCCAATACTTGCCCCTGACTCTTCGACCCTCTGGAAATCCAAGCATCGGATCGAACGTCGGTGGTCCCTCGGGAACCGGCATCACGTCAGTTTTCGTGAAATGAGTGGCGATAAAATTACCCATTTTTCTCGAAAATTATATCCAGTAAATAATCGCAAAAGTGAACCACAACTCCACAGTAATATATCGTACTGACATCTGTGACTCAACTTACATAACACTCGTTCGAGTATTTGTGTCGAGTTTTGCAGCGATTATACTTAATATACAGATTGTTGCTAAATAAGCGAATATGTGAAAATTTATAAGCGTATATAGTTTAATTAGCTCGGACACACGATCTCCCGTTAATGAAAATTACCAACGAAAATATCTACAGGCACAAGTAATTTTTCATACGTTTCGAATGTTATTAATGTCTGATTATACATAAAGCAAAAAAAGACGAAAAAAATGCACAAAGAAATCACACATATACACAAAACAAATATTATATTAATATAAATAAAATAATATGCAAGATTCGATTCAATTTTACATTAGAAGGAATAAAGAGCAATTTTGGTGATAACAAGACAAAGTTCTTCTCAAGTGAATCTGTTTATTCGGATTTTTTGCTGAAATAAACATACCAATATATTAAAATTATGTTCGTATATAACATAAGGAGTAATATCGCTTCATGGCTACATTTTTTATACTATTATTTTTATTTTTTTATGACAAAATGGATATCTGCGTTTTGCAGCGACAATATATATATATGCATTTGTGTAGTATACAGTTTCTTATCAACTTTACATCATTACGTCCATCGCTCTTTCGTCAATCTAGATACTTACAATAAGGGGAGGTTTATCTTGAACTTAAAGCCCTATAGTTACTCGTCGTGGCTATCTTGATTTATGACGTTAGATGAGTGAAGATATGTTTACCCAAAATTCCTGCAAGGTACATCAAATAAAAAGATATATATAAAAAAATAACACTTTCAATCGATTAAGCAATACTTAAAATATCCCACACACTTTTACTCTAACAATCAACAATAATTGTAAAATTAACGTGACAATAACGCGGATGTGTTGGTAAAAAAGGCAGGTTGCGTCTCGCGTTAATTTTACGGTTACTCATTGATTATTAGAGCAAAAGTGTTTGGAGTATTTTAAAAATGTTGCTTGATCGAGTGTCATTTTGTAGAGATATCTTTTTATTTCGACGTAGGACTTTGCAGGAATTTTGGACATGCGTTTTCTTGCTTCTGACGTCATCAACCAAGAATTTCGCGGCGAGAGACCAAGAACCTTAAGCTGTAAACGTAAAACGTACAAAATAAGGCGAGTTAATCATCGTCCTCCTCCATAGCTTCCAATGTTCCGTTTCCTAAAACATATATACATAAGTTGCGCAGATCTACACTTATCGTGTATTTCATTTGCTACACCATTGTATGTACCGTTCTGCAATCGTTCTTCGCCTGGTATATGGCCAGCCTGTAGTAGCTTGCTAAGTCTCTGAACTTCTTCCAAGGAGGACGCGTTCGTGATGGCCTCACGAATCTTTTTACGCTCCTCAGCAGAGGTAAGAGGTTTCTCCGCGGATGTGCCTGCTGTTTGTGCCTTCACCTTTTTAGCTATCTCGCGCGCCATTTCCTTGCCACGTTTGCTCCTAAAATACTCTATCGCCGACTCGCGTTCCCTTTGCTTAATTTTCCGGAAGTCGAGCAGCCTGAGCTGCGGGAATCTGTACACGACATATTGTCGATAGTGCTGCTTAGCTGACACTGGATTTTGTAGCAGACACAAATTTGTGAGGTTTTTCAGCGGTATAAGAGGCTCCAAGTCTCCTAATTCTTGTATCATGTTGCCAGTCAACATTAGAGTATGTAAGTTTGGTATGCAGTTCTCTAAGCCTTCGGTGATTCTGACAATACGATTGTTATTGAAGAATAAGGTTTTGATCCGTTTCAAGAGCGGAAAACCATCCAGCTTACGTATGTCATTATCTGAGAAGTCTATAGTGTCAAATTGATCCTATGGAAAAAGAGAAGTGAACACTTAGAACAATTGTGTAATATTTTGGTATGTATCAGCAACTGCTGCTTGAAACTCGCTCAACATGAAGTACTCAGACTCTAATTAAAATTTTGATACAAGTTTTTCCTTTGAATTGCAAATACAATGTCATATATGTGATTTATCTGAAAAAAAATCTAATACAAAATTCAAGTCTTTTACGTGAGACAAGCTCTATATGACAACTATAAATATAAGTCTGAGACTTTGTGTAACAAAGAATAAAAATTCACTGCACAAAGCAGAATGTTTACCAAGGTCGCTCCTAGATTCTCAATCGTAGGTATTTTGTATCCTGTAACACAAAAACGGAACAACAATCACACGATAAACACAATACGTAATATGGCAACAAAGCAAATCAAACAGCCAACGTAGGCGATTTTTTACAAACCTCTAAGATCTAACTCACGATCTCGCACAGGATTAATGTATTGCATTGATTGTTCTATTAAATCTGGCGTAAGTTTCACCATCGTGAAGAAATATTGTGAATTGCGGTTGGGAACTTTCACCTGGTAACGAACATACAACTGTTCCTAACCTACGTTCAACAACGCTCTCTCCTTCCCTTCCAATAACTGGCTTAACTGCCATTAGAGAAAGGAAGAAAAGGGCCGGTTTTAAACCAGCGCCACAGATGCTTGTTTTCATGCTGGATTGCTTGCTGGATGGAAATACTCTGTTCTGATTGGTGCATTTCTAAAGACGGACCAATCAGAATAGAGTATTTCTATCCAGCAAGCAATCCAACACGAAAATAATAGCATGTTCGACTGGCTCTGGATTAACCCACTCTTATTCAGCCTACATTTATTGGTCAAATAAGTACTTATAAGCTTTATGATTGGCTAGTAGAGACTTATGAAGTCATTAATCGCTCTCGGAGCGACTAACCTAGGGCTAGTCGAACACTATTAGACAAGATATATATATAGACAAGAAATATACAGAGAAAATAAGCGCATCATTCGAAGGCCTCCAGTGCGATTAGACTAATTGCTCTAAGGCATTTTTTCGTTTCGTGACCACGATACCGTTTAGTTGATTGGTTTGGTCCACTTAACGCTCATAACGCCTCGAGCAACAAAGATAGAATGACGCTCGTGGCGTTGCGAGCGTTAAGTGGACCAAACTAACCAACCAAACGCTACTGTGGTTACGAAACGAAAAAAACGCCTCTAAAGCCAGCGGCACCCAATGCTTGTTTTCGCGTTGGCTTGCTGGATGGAAATACTCTGTTCTGATTGGCGCATCTCTGAAGATGGATAGAAATGCACCAATCAAAACAGAGTATTTCCATGCAGCAAGCAATCCAGCACGAAAACAAGCATCGTGTGCCGCTGGCTTAAGTAACGGCCAGCTATGAGCTGCGTTCCGAAATTCACTGCCAGTGCTGAAATTCTATAGTATACGCGACATGAACTATAGAATTTCAGTACTGGCAGTGAATTTCGGAACACAGCCATAATCACTACAGTACCGACGAGGTACTAAGATCCGATCTACAATAGATGGAGTAAGAAGTAGGAGTAGGAGTATCTCAATCCAAGTGGTTGCCGAAAAATTGAAGCCTGAGTTTCGAATGTGCAGGAACCTTAAATACGAATACGGTTCTTTAGTGTGCAGAAAGTAATGCGTTTGTCAGACAGCACACAATATTTATGATAAATATTTATTTCGAATTATATTTCTTAAAAATATTATATAAATATAAATATTTTATATAATATAAATATTTTTATACATGAAGGAAAAAGTATCAAAATCTTTATTGAAAATATTATTAAAATACAGACTAAATATTTTATACAATATTTATAGTACACGAAAAATAAATATTTGTAGTAATATTTTGTAAATATATCTATTTACAAATATTATATATAAAAAAATTAATGTAATTATTTAAAATTATTAAATTAATAAAAAAATAAGAAATTCGAATCTCAGCAATGGTAACCAAATTTTCAAAGTACAATTTAAATTCAATTAAGTAGCGTGTGAAACAATAAAGTGGAAATTTTAAGAAAAATTCAGGAAAAGAGAAAAATATATATAAATGTATATATTTTAATAAATATTTTTATAATATTTATGATATATATATATATATATATATATATATATATATATATATATAT
>NW_022639497.1:1336983-1338354 GCF_010583005.1 Odontomachus brunneus
ATATATATATATATATATATATATATATATATATATATATATATATATATATATAAATATTTTTCATCTATTGAATCTAAGGTCATAAAAATATTTTGTAAATATATTCGTAAATATATTTATGAAACATTTTGGTAAATATTCATAAAATATCCAAATAAATCTTATAAATATTATGTAAATATTTTATAAATATTTTATGCTGTCTGGGTTAATGAATGAAAAGGATAGAGAATAGTAGTAATTAATGTAATATGTTCAATAAATGTACAAAAATGTGTATTAAATATAGTCGAAATATTACAATCCAAGCAAAGAAAGACATAACTGCTATATAACATAGAAGTAACAAGAGTACATGTTACGTCTATGTTATATAACAGTTATATTTTATGTTTGCTGGGATAATTGTAGTAAAAAATATGGAAAAATTAATTTATTAATGAGTTGTAGATGGATACTGCAAATGTGGGAGTTATTGGAGGTTTGTTTATAATAACAGCATCTGAAGTTAACTTTGAGGACTCTTCATCCTCTAATAACTGGCCATGTTCCATGTACTAAATCGATTTCAATCAATGACATTTTTTATATTATTTGATATTATTATTAATAATAATATTAATAATACTGTACGTTTTTGCATATAAAAGAATAATACTTAACGTTATAATTTATATTAATATATATTAGTAACGCTTGGTGTCGGGACTAAAATGTATATGTTTCTTGGCGTGCAAATATGTGTACATATACATATGTACGCGTAGCCAAATCCTTAAAGTAGAACGCGCGTTTTTTGTACTTATGGGTAACAGGTACTGGTTTACATTCACACTTGAATGTACGGAAGTCTTCCATAAAAATTTGCGGGTCTGGGATAAAATCGTTATTTGTTACAAATTCGCTGGGAACTCTTAACATGGTCCCAAATAAAAATTCGGCTGGTGACGCGCCAATACCAAGCCTAACTTGAGTACGTAATCCTAATAGGACTATGGAAATCATATTAACCTAGTTAGGGGAGTTATTGCATGTTAACGCTGCTTTTAATGTACGATGCCAGCATTTGACTAACCCGTTTGTTGCGGGGTGATACGCCGTCGTGCGTATTCTTTTACAACCGGTCAATTTTAGAAGCGCGTCGAATATCTAGCTTTCGAATTGTTTACCTTGATCGGTAGTTAATATCTTGGGAGCTCTGTATCGCGCTACCCAGTGATCGTAAAACGCGCGTGTGACTGTTTTGGCGGACACGTCCGAAATTGGGAGTTTCAGGCCACCTAGAAAAACGGTTTACAATTGTTAGACGGTATCAAAAACCATTATATGGTGGTAGAGGGCCGATTAAATCCATATGAACGTGATCGA
>NW_022639497.1:1338364-1339002 GCF_010583005.1 Odontomachus brunneus
TGTGGTTACGAAACGAAAAAAACGCCTCTAAAGCCAGCGGCACCCAATGCTTGTTTTCGCGTTGGCTTGCTGGATGGAAATACTCTGTTCTGATTGGCGCATCTCTGAAGATGGATAGAAATGCACCAATCAAAACAGAGTATTTCCATGCAGCAAGCAATCCAGCACGAAAACAAGCATCGTGTGCCGCTGGCTTAAGTAACGGCCAGCTATGAGCTGCGTTCCGAAATTCACTGCCAGTGCTGAAATTCTATAGTATACGCGACATGAACTATAGAATTTCAGTACTGGCAGTGAATTTCGGAACACAGCCATAATCACTACAGTACCGACGAGGTACTAAGATCCGATCTACAATAGATGGAGTAAGAAGTAGGAGTAGGAGTATCTCAATCCAAGTGGTTGCCGAAAAATTGAAGCCTGAGTTTCGAATGTGCAGGAACCTTAAATACGAATACGGTTCTTTAGTGTGCAGAAAGTAATGCGTTTGTCAGACAGCACACAATATTTATGATAAATATTTATTTCGAATTATATTTCTTAAAAATATTATATAAATATAAATATTTTATATAATATAAATATTTTTATACATGAAGGAAAAAGTATCAAAATCTTTATTGAAAATATTATTAAAA
>NW_022639497.1:1339012-1339470 GCF_010583005.1 Odontomachus brunneus
AAGCAAAGAAAGACATAACTGCTATATAACATAGAAGTAACAAGAGTACATGTTACGTCTATGTTATATAACAGTTATATTTTATGTTTGCTGGGATAATTGTAGTAAAAAATATGGAAAAATTAATTTATTAATGAGTTGTAGATGGATACTGCAAATGTGGGAGTTATTGGAGGTTTGTTTTTAATAACAGCATCTAAAGTTAACTCTGAGGACTCTTTATCTTTTAATAACTGGCCATGTTCCATGTACTAAATCGATTTCAATTAATGACATTTTTTACATTATTTGATATTATTATTAGACTGCCTCTCTTTCTCTCTCACAATTTTTATAAAAGCCATACTGATACATTACTGATTGGGACACGACGTCGGACATACGACGATCCAATAGCCAATAGAAAAATTTATTTTTTAGAGACAGTACATCACTAGCTAGTAACTTTAAAAAGTGCA
>NW_022639497.1:1339480-1346020 GCF_010583005.1 Odontomachus brunneus
ATAATAACAGCATCTGAAGTTAACTTTGAGGACTCTTCATCCTCTAATAACTGGCCATGTTCCATGTACTAAATCGATTTCAATCAATGACATTTTTTATATTATTTGATATTATTATTAATAATAATATTAATAATACTGTACGTTTTTGCATATAAAAGAATAATACTTAACGTTATAATTTATATTAATATATATTAGTAACGCTTGGTGTCGGGACTAAAATGTATATGTTTCTTGGCGTGCAAATATGTGTACATATACATATGTACGCGTAGCCAAATCCTTAAAGTAGAACGCGCGTTTTTTGTACTTATGGGTAACAGGTACTGGTTTACATTCACACTTGAATGTACGGAAGTCTTCCATAAAAATTTGCGGGTCTGGGATAAAATCGTTATTTGTTACAAATTCGCTGGGAACTCTTAACATGGTCCCAAATAAAAATTCGGCTGGTGACGCGCCAATACCAAGCCTAACTTGAGTACGTAATCCTAATAGGACTATGGAAATCATATTAACCTAGTTAGGGGAGTTATTGCATGTTAACGCTGCTTTTAATGTACGATGCCAGCATTTGACTAACCCGTTTGTTGCGGGGTGATACGCCGTCGTGCGTATTCTTTTACAACCGGTCAATTTTAGAAGCGCGTCGAATATCTAGCTTTCGAATTGTTTACCTTGATCGGTAGTTAATATCTTGGGAGCTCTGTATCGCGCTACCCAGTGATCGTAAAACGCGCGTGTGACTGTTTTGGCGGACACGTCCGAAATTGGGAGTTTCAGGCCACCTAGAAAAACGGTTTACAATTGTTAGACGGTATCAAAAACCATTATATGGTGGTAGAGGGCCGATTAAATCCATATGAACGTGATCGAAGCGTCCGTCAGGTGCTGTGAAGTCGATAGGTAAGAGTTTTACATGGCGCGACGTCTTAGACAGTTGGCACACTATGCAGTTTTTCGCCCACTTGGTTATATCTCTATGCATGTGTGGCCAGACATATTTTTGCCGTATTGTTCGATCCGTAATTCTTGCGCTGGAATGGGCAGATAAATGAAATATATCAAATACCTTGCGTCGCGACACAACTGTATGTATGATCTGAATGACTCGCCCGAGATCTCACAAAAAATTTTCGAATGCTTCGAACCTAGTATAAGCTTTTTCAACTTCAACGAAGTGGTTGCTGAATTTAGTAATTGAGGAAGTTAAAAATCATCTTTCTATATATTAACTAGTTCTAATAATTCAATATCGCATGGTAAACGTAGCGACTCTATTCTTGATAAGCTATCTGCGATTATGTTTTTGCGACCCGTTATGTGTACAATCCGCGTGGTAAATTGAGAAATGAATGAGAGCTAACGAAGTTGCCTTGACGATGCTTTATCTGCGCGTTGGTTGAACGCGTGTATTAACGGTTTGTGGTCAATATAAATTTCGAACTGTGTATGTATGCTTGTCCTTCAAGGAAGTGACGGAAATATTTAACGGCTTCGTACATTGCCGTTAATTTGCAATCGTACGCGCTATATTTTTTTTGAGCGGGCGTGAATTTTCTTGAGAAGAATGCTAGCGGTCTCCACGTTTCTGAGAAGTATTATTCTAAGACTGCCCCCATTACGAAATTGGAAGCGTCGGTTACTAAAAGCGTTTTAGCGACGGAAGAAGGATGAGCTAATAGCGCAGCTAAACTGAGTTTAGCTTTTCGAATGCGGCTTCAGCGTCCGTGTTCCATTCGATTGCACGTTTATCATTTTTGTGGGATCATTTTTGTTTTATCATCTTTGAGGAACACGTATAAAGGTGTCTGTATAGTTGCTGCATTGCGCAGATATCCGCGATAAAAGTTAAGCATGCCAAGGAAACGTCGTAGTTCAGCGACTGCCCGTGGTTTCAGGAATTTAAAAATCGCGTCGACCTTACTTGCGTTAGGCTTACAGCCTTAGTTGCTGATATGATGTCCTAAAAAGATTAGTTCCGGTACACCGATAACGTATTTGTTTGAATTTAACGTTAATCCAAATTCTTTAAGTTTGGCTAAAACTGTACGCAAGTGCTGTTTATGTTCTGTCACCGAAGCAGATGTATTGATGATAATATGTCGTCGAATATAAGAGAAAACAAGATCTAAATCCTTGAGAGCTTAGTGTAAATACCTCTGAAAGGTTTGCGCCGCGTTATAGAGTCCAAACGTCATTACCGTAAACTCAAATAATCCAAATGGAATAATCACGGCCGTCTTTGGTACATCCTCGCTGGTTATGGGAATTTGGTTATATGCTTTGGATAAATCTACGAGAAAATATTTTTACCGTGTAAATTTGCTGAGAAATCATGTAAGTATAGTACCGAATATTTATCGAGGATAGTAACTGCATTAAGACGACGATAGTCACCACAGATCTTCCATTCGCCTGTTTTCTTTTGGACCATGTGGATAGGACTGGCCCACGGGCTACTGCATGGTCTGCACCATTCCAATTCTCTCATGCGTTTGAATTCCCTTTTTGCGGCATTTAATTTGTCTGGAGGCAATCGACGCGGACGTTCGGCAACCGGAAGACCGGTTGTGACGATGTGGTGACTAACGGTCCGCAGTGTGAATAATAAGTTTTGCGCAATGCCTGATACTTCGAGGAATTCGCTGAAAATGTGCGAGAACTTGGATGAGCGATCGATAACGGGAATCTTTAAAACTGGGACCGCTGTCATCTCAACGCCCATCGAGAATGAGGTGACCTCATCGGTCAGAGTACGACCTTGAAGGTTGACAGACAGACAATAATGTTTCAATAGGTCAGCGCCTATTATAGCGAACACAATGTCTGCGACGCAAAAATTCCAAACAATAGGTTGCCCAAAGTCCAGTGTCGTGTTAAGTTCACCATAAGTATTGATTCGCGAGTTGTTTGCTAAATATAATTTTAATTCTGTCTGCGTTTTTCTATCGGTAGCGGAAACGGGAATAATTGATATTTCAGCGCCGGTATCGACGAGGTATTTGCAACCGGTGATTTTATCAAATGTATGGAGACGATTCTCTGTAGCTGTGCCTCCGACAACCGTCTCCAGTCGGGGAGGCACCTTTATTTTCCCGTACCGGATTTTTTATCCGTCCACGAACAAGGCTGTTAACATTTGTGTGTTTTACTACCAAATCTGCGGTGGAAAAAACATTTTTCGCCTGCCCTACGAGACTGACTACGTTGTCTCGTCGGCCGGTTAGAACGATCTGCGCCGACCGCGTGCCTCTTTTTCGCGTAGTAAAGTATTCATGCCTTTTACGAGTTGTTCTAGGGCTGCGTTAGCGTTCGTTTCCGCAAAAGAATTTACTTGCGGAGTGTGAACTGGTGCTAGACTTTCAGATTTTTGCTTAACTATCGGGGCTAATGTGCTATTCAACGACATTGAATCCACGATTTTGTCAGCTATAATCGCGAATTTATCAAGATCGGATTCATCAATCGTCGCTAAAATAATGCGGTAATTTTCCGGTAGCTGTTCAACAAACAACGTCTTAATGATACTATTAGAGATCTGGGTCCATATTCTGAATCCTCTTTTATCGATAAAAATATCTTAAATGTAGCTTCTCAGCCAATCAGGTGGCTCCTAAGCCTCTTTTAGAGGCACTTTTATAGATAAAAGAGGGTTCAGAATATGGGCCCTGATCTCCAGCAAAATTTTTTAGTTCCTGTAAAAAGTGGAACGGTCTTTTATCTCCTAATTATCTGTCCCTTTAATAATTAACGTAGCTTGGCACTTTGTGATACCGAAAATACTTTCAAAACGCATTCCTTCAGGGCGTCGTATCTGCCGTTTGGAGGTGGACTCATAATTAAATCTTTGATGTGCGGGAGAATTGCGCTCTCCAGGATAACGTGAAATTTAGTAGTATCGTCTAAAATTTTTGCTATGTGAAAAGATGCTTCTACCGTCGCAAACCATATTTCTGGATCGTTTGCCCAGAACGGAGGAATTTTCGGCACCCTGTACGCGTTGATTTGACTGGATTCTTCCGCCATCATTACATATGTCACCTCGTATATAAAATTTAACGATATTCGTCCTAGTTAATTCAAGTGATATTACTTTTAGACGAGATCGAAAACAATGTCGCAAAGCGAAGGTGACGATATCTATAGGTTCGCACTTATCTTCTAGACCAGCGAATTCGCGTGAGCACGGCGAAGAAAGAAAAAGAAAGAAAGAAAGAAAGAGACGGGAGGTTAACACACGTAACGATTCACTATTCCTTAACGATTCACTATTTCTGCTATTGCGGTGCTCCTGTCCTTGGTGTCAGGGGATAACCTTTGTGGCTCGTTGACGAAAATCGGTTCGTACTTGATGTCGTTGTCGTGGCTGACGTAAATGGAC
This sequence comes from Odontomachus brunneus, assembly GCF_010583005.1. Classification (NCBI taxonomy): domain Eukaryota; kingdom Metazoa; phylum Arthropoda; class Insecta; order Hymenoptera; family Formicidae; genus Odontomachus; species Odontomachus brunneus. The sequence goes on from NW_022639497.1 coordinate 1,343,868, forward strand.
TCGCCCTCAATGTCGTTGTCGTGATAAAGGTCAGTCTCCTGGGTCCTGATTCTCGAAAATATATCGCATACTACATTTAGTGAAAAGCTGTAGTATACGTGACATGAACTATAGCTTTTCACTAAATGTCGTATGCGATATATTTTCAAGAATCAGAGCCCTGTAATTCTATTCTGTAACTCGTTATTGGAGTTAACGACAGTTTCGTTATCGTTGCGCAGCTTTTGTATACCGTAGAAAAGCTGCGCAATGATAACGAAACTGTCGTTAACTCCAATAATGAGTTACAGAATCCCAACACTGAGCCGCTATTCCGTTACCCACGTATCGACAGTTGTCGAATTGATAGGTGTCGTTGCGCAGTTTTTCCACGGTATAAAAAAGCTGCGCAACGACGCCTACCGATTCGACAACTGTCGGAACCACGGTAACGGAATACCAGCCCTGATCGTATACTCTCCGTGTCGAGAGCCCCGTTGCGTCGCGGGGAGAGTAGAGCGATGAATATTGGTCGACTCAGGGTGTAGCAATTTACTCATCCCCTATCGTGTCGAGAGATACGGCTCGGTCCACGCACCTTAATAACAATGAGTGCTTTCCAATTGCTTAACACATCTTGACATATTCGTACACAAAATCAGTTTATTGGTCACATATTATCTAAAATATCTTGTCTAATCTTATCTAATAAGATATCTTATCTAAGATAATATGCAACCAATAAACTGGTTTTGTGTAACACAGTATACGCAACTGGAAAGCACGCAATGTATTTTCCGCGGTGTCGTGTGTTCTCCGACTCGGCGACGAATCACGTCGGGGTAGTCGGATCCTTACACTCCCACTACCGTCGTCGGAGTAATGAGGTATAATAACCACACGCAGTAGTCTTTCATTTAACAATAACTTTACTTTCAATAAGGCACAGCACAAAAAATCTCTTATAGCATATCTGATCACTCGCTCTGCTCTCCTTCTTCCACTTCCCGCGCATCGCACCTCTAGACACGGAGTGAGTGGTATCTAGATGAACGCACTCAACGGATAAAAGGAGGAAAAGTCCCTACACTACTCTTACTTTTTACTCCATCTATTGAAGATCGGGCCTTAAAGACAACCAGCCCTCAGTAAATCTTCGAACTGGTAAAGGAGCCCGGAGATAATTGAAGAAGAATTACATTATCGATTATTTTTTATCTATTTTTTATCTATTAGATATAAATACTGGATATGCATTTCTAATGCATCTAATTTCTAAATAACACACGGTGACGAAAAATAAAATTAAAAAATAATAATTTTGCTCAGTCTTTTGATTTAAAATAATTTAAAAAATAAAATAAGAATATAAAAATTTTTAATTAAAAACACGAAAAAATACGGAAAAAAAGAAAAAATACCGCAGATTTGGGGAAATCCCAAGTTACCTAGTCTTAACCCTATATAAATGCAGGAAGCGTTTTTTTATAACAAATTATTAAAAACTAATATTGTATAAATGTGTAATTGTACGAAATACGATGCCCAGATATCGCACAGAGAATTAAAAAAGAATTAAAAAGAATTCAGTCGTATGTCACCAATTCTGAATTCATTTTCAGATGCAAAAAGAATTCTTTACAGTTCAGTTCAGTGAAAAGAATTCTTTTTGCATCTAAAAATGAACTCAGAATTGATGACACACGACTGAATTTTTTGGAATTCTCTGTACTATTTGGGTAATTATTTGATTTTATAGCATAAAAATGAGTCTATTCAATTAATATAAGCATAAAAATGAGTCTATTCCCATACAGCACAGCAGCGTTGCAGCAACATTGCAGCATCATTATTTTGCAATATTGTGACATTGCAACAACGTTGCAAAATGTTGCTGCAATGCTCCTACAACATTGCAGCAACGGTAAAATGTCCGCTTGCGGCAATATAACAACGCAACTGTATAGCAACATTGCAATGCAATATGTATGTAATATTATTAATATGTTTTATTATACAAAATAAAATCCCAGATAACACCCTTACAGGAATATCATACTAATAAATACTAAAAAATTATTAGTGATTATATATTACCAGTAATTCAGTAATTTTTTCGTCAGTACTTAATTTCTGGTGAATACTGATAATAAAATCACTATTAAATATTAATA
>NW_022639497.1:1346030-1355978 GCF_010583005.1 Odontomachus brunneus
TGTAATCTTGCAACGCTGTAGCAATGTTGCTGCAAGCTTCTGTGCTGTATGGGTTCAATTAATATAATATCTTCTTGATATTATAGCTTTTTAGTACATCGTTGTTTACACGCATCGTCACTATTAAGATAATTTAATAAAAAGCTACTATTTAATACATCTATTAAACGATAGGTATAAACTAGCACAATGCTAAGTAAAAGACTATGGCATACTGTGTGGTTTTATATTAAATCCCATACGAGCTACCATGTGAACTAGCATGCTAGTTGCGAAACTGGAAATTTTATATACGTTACTTTATCATGCCTGATTGCTAGACGAAAAGTTAAATTACATGAGATGCCGGGTCGAGTACAGTTAGTCTATAAGTGTTACCTTAGATATTAAACAATATATAGCTAATAAAATGGCTTTACGGCTAATGTAACGTGTTCTTGCTAAAAAACAGATTACATATTTGTTTTTCCTTATTTATATATTGATATCTTATTAACATATTAAATATATACTTATTATACTTGTTTAAAAAGAATAGATGTTAGCTCTGAACGCAAGTTCTGTTAGCAATGAAGCAAAAGCCAGCAGTGCTGTCACTTTAGGACTGTGTGCTGTCACATCACAGTCCACAGAGCAATGCGCAATGAATCCGACACTAAAACAAGCAGCAAAACACGCACTATGTGCTGTAGGCTGACCACTGAAGTGTTGAAACGTACGTGTCGAAACGATCGGTCTAAACTAGCACATTGAGTTAAACTTTATACGTACTAATGCCATTTTTCAAATATAAACCTGAAGACCGGCAATTTCTTACCTCACAAATTCGTGTATACAAACCATATATTCATATATAATCATATATATATTTTTATATAATTATGTGAATAATTTTATGAATTATGAACTTTTTCCTCGGGTTTTACTATAAAATTTTCCACGTGTACATATCTCAGCAATGTTAATCAACAAAAATGCATTGCGTTAGTCTGATTCTTCAACAAGTTATTTCTTTCAACCAATTGATTTACGACAGTCCAAAATATATCGTTCTCAACGATCTTTTAGCTCTAAAGTTTCAGCATCATCCAAAGATTTAAACACTAATATAAATCGTGACTGTAGTTAAGAAAACCATCGACGTATAATACCTAGACTGCGCATTTGGCTGAAAAGACGTCAAATTGAAAGTGGACAGCTTGTTTTGTTTCACCATTCTATTTTTGTCTGACATTATAGAGTAGAAGGATTTTAGCTTGCTTCCATACAACAATTAACTATACAACAAAAAGATTGTCCGCAACTTTTTGAATAAATTTGTCATATGTCTCGTATAATGGCAAAATTTTCCCAGAAAATAAGACCATTAAACAAGACGGACAAGAGATTAAACAAGATTTTACAAATTTACTTCAGATACAGACAATCTTTTTGTCCGTGACTATATATTTTCCTAACGTATGTCTTTTTTTTTTAAATCGTTATCTACATAATTAGAATTTTCGTTGTTCTACTTTTTTAACAATAGCTTCATACACACACATATACACATACATACAAGTATATTGCTTATAATCAGCATTTGTATATGTACAAAACGTTCGCTATATTTTGCCCGCGGAATGTTACTCATGCAGTAATCTATCGGAATGTTTCAACAAATATTGCGAAAGCACAAAATGTATGCGCGTACAAGCGCGATTCGCGATAGCTGAAATCCGGTTTTCGCCTTCATAACGAGCATATAATAAATGAGTGCACTAAGTGTCGTAAATACCACAACAACATTTATGAGAAAGTTAGCACTCTTCGAACCTACACACCGTTTTTAACCTTTTGTGTACTGTGGATGCATATGTCTGTTCGACAAATGTCATCGGCACGGTCTATGGACGTATATATGCGTTCAACGAATTTCCTCGGCAATGTCTGCTTATATTCATGTCCTTCTACAGGGAGAGAATATTATAGTTCTTATTTTCATACAAATTCTTGTCAATGTTACTATATTTTTAATATTTCAGGAATAAACTGTCAGTTATCTTGCTAAAAAACGTAGTAAATTTCACTAGAAATATAACAAGTATTTTAATAATACATTTCAGTTCTTAAAATACAAGTGGCACATATGAAATGAAAGGATAGAATAAATTACTGCAGAATGTTGATGCATCTTTCGGCTATAAAATTATATAGAAAAAGGTATAAATATATTTCAGGGAAAAATTCATATATAGATTTTTTCCATATATGACCATATATGATCATATATAATTATACATGTCCATATTGAAAAAAATGCTGTTACAAAAATAAATGCTTACATTTGTGGTAGCCTATGATGTCGACGTTTGATTGAATCAAATTATGTTTTCCTTTTTTCATTCAACAGTATTTGTCTTGTGTATGGACATACATAATTAGATAGTCATATGTAAGGTCATATATATAGATAAAATTCATATATAATTATATAAATTTTTATATAATTATGTGAATAATTTTATGAACTTTTTTCCCGGGTTTTACTATAAAATTTTCCACGTGTACGTATCTCAGCAATGCTAATCAACAAAAATGCGTGTGTTGGCCTGATTTTTCAACAAGTTATTTCTTTCAACTAATTGATTTACGACAGTCCAAAATATATCGTCCTCAGCGATCTTTTAGCTCTACCTTGGACTGTCGTAAATCAATTGGTTGAAAGAAATAACTTGTTGAAAAATCAGACCAACACATGCATTTTTGTTGATTAACATTGTTGAGATACGTACACGTGGAAAATTTTATAATAAAACCCGGGAAAAAAGTTCATAATTCATAAAATTATTCACATAATTATATAAAATTTCAACATCATCCAAAGGTTTAAATACTAATATAAATCGTGAGTGGTTGTAGAAAATAGCTGACAGATGATTGGTGATTGTCAGCTCACATTTAACATGTTTTACATTATAAAATCAAAAGATCTCAAGTCGGTCTTACATTATCATAAAATATTTAATGGCAGCACGTGACATTTTCAAAAGTTAAAAATTATATTGATATCGTATAACACGTGAAATTGTTGAAATTTAAATCTCAATTACAACTCGCGTACATGCCAAACACCAGTGGATTATAAAATCAATTCAGCATCGTTGATTTCTCAGTTAGTGATATCGAGTGATAACGATATACGATTATGTGGACATATTTTGTATCTCTTAAACATACAAATGAAACACACATACAAATTAAATAAAATGGAACAATTACGGATATGTAGTGTAACATAGTTTCTGCGAGGCTCGTTTACATTACTGAAAATGCCGCAAGACATACTCGATAAAGGTCAAGCTATACACGTGACACACTTAGTGTATACATAACCAAATAAGATAAACACGTGTGAATCTTCACGATGAGTCAGACGTGTTGTTACTTCAAAACGAAACATTCGTATGGAAACAGCAAATTGTCAAGACTTAATATAGGTCGAAGCACAATGTCGAAAATTTGGATGAACCAAATTGTTTTCAGCAGCACATTAAAAAACAATACAAATTCTTCACTCGGCGAGTTGTGGCTTCCGTCGTGTATCGCGTTACCATGAATCTGTACTCTCTTAAAATGAATCAGTGAAACATTAAAAGCAGTAAATATACACTGATTTGCAACTATAGGTGCAGCATTGAAACTGCTCAGTGCTATATTTATAACTGATATAATTGACTATTCATTGATTCACTTTAAAAGAATATATATAAACTAAATCTATGAATCTATAAATATTATACAATTTATAAGTCACACTGACGGTATAGCAATTTCTTCTTATTATTTTTGCGTCTTTCTGCCGTACTTTTTTACGACAGTGATACAACACTCCTATCTACAAGCAAATTTGATCGAGAATTACAGACATATACGGGTATATTACAAGAAATATCGTAAAACAGCTCATGTATCATCATCCATGACATGCGTAGTAAGTAAGTGATTTTTATAGGACTATCGCTCATAAATAATCATGCCCTTGTAACTCTATTTAAATAAAAATAAAAAATATTTTAAGTTTATCCCAAAATATATACACTGTCTAAATTCACACAACGCCATCTTGCAAGTAATTTTTCAGTTCCATTTTTACAACACTGAAAATTTCTATTCCGTTGTATCCATAATTACTTATGACATGATCGATATTTGCGATTTCGATTGCGAAAGACGCGAATATTTAATCGCGACTCCACTCGTGTCTACTGTGGATTTCTTTCGGGAACGATTTATCATCGTTTAGCAGAGAAAGCTGTTTTTCAACTGTTATAAAATTTCTGAATCTAATTGGTACATGCTCTCAGATTCCAAGATTAAGAGCATGCATCAATCAGATGCTCTTAATCTTGGTTGCATGCTCTTAATCTTGGTGCATGCTCTTAATCTTGGCTAAATCTGAGATTCAATACCAATCAGATACCATTCATATACCAATCAGATTCATGAATTTCACAATACAGTTGCAAAGCTGTTTTCCGCGCTAAACGTACACTAAGAAAAAAATTTACTAAATTTCAAAAAACCTTTGTTTGGATAGTTTGGATAGGACTGTGAAGATATTTGTTTAAATTAAGTAATTATTTTCTAGAATTAAATAAAAAAGTTTTAAATATAAATTTGTTTCTTTAATTTTAGAAAATAATTACTTAATTTAAACAAATATCTTCACAGTACTATCCAAACAAACATTTTTTGAAATTTAATAAATTTTTTTCTCAGTATAGCCGTTTCTACGCAACGAAGCAGAAGGTAGCAGTCTTCTTCGATTACTCGCGAGATTTCAGCGGTAATATTCCGATCAAAACCGATTTTAATCAGTCTCGATTTTAGGGAGAATATATCCTTTTATTGTGATTTCAATAATTTATTAATCAATGTTTATTTATCGATATTTTTTGAAAATCAATTTGAAGATTTACTCTGCACACAGGAAGCCATTAGCATTATACTGCGTCATTTTTCCCAATGCAGACACAGAAAAACATTAATGACCACATACATCTGTGGAGAAAAATAATTACAAATAAAATCTTTTACTTCTGATAAAGGAATATTAAAACGATGGTTTTTGCTGTGACTTTAGCACGAATTATTGATCGCGAGTTAGCGTATCAATTTATAATTGTAGTTAATAACTTTTATACTAATTGCTTAAGAGGAATTTGAAGATAATGGCTGCGTTCCGATATTCACTGCCAGCACTGCAAACGTGACGTCATCGTAGTATGCTAACACAAACGTTTCATTTTTACAAGTGTGCTATCGATCTGTGTACAGAGAAAACGAAACGAAGCTGTGAGTACTGCAACAATTGGCAATATCACGTAATATCATGCATAAGCAAATTTTTACTGTGAACTGAAATATTATTAATAACTAAGAATTGAATTGCAGAATTAGCAAAATATGCTAAAAAATTCTTTTCAATATTGCGTTTTCGTGAAGTCAAATATTTATTTTATGCTTTATTATTTTCTGCGTTTATAAAACAGCTTTTCTATGAACGTCGGCATGTTTCTACTGAATGCCGCTTGCGAGCCGCAGTAAAGTAGGAAGTGTGTCTATGACATCATACGAATACGAAAATACTTCCAAAACTCACTGTCGTATATATCAAAATGGAACTCGTAGTATTATTAGTACTGTCAATGAATATCAAAACGTAGCCAATAAAGAAATCATATAAAAATCTGTGTTTATAGTCATTTATGTAAATTGTCATTTATAGTCATTTATAGTCATTTATAGTCATTTATGTAAATTGCTCAATGTGTAGCAATTTTAACAAATTGCTCGTAATTTTCTTATGAATCTCAGTGACTTTTATTTACGTTAGTCATCCATAAGGCACCATATAAATAACCAGTAATTTTATACTAAATTATCTTTTTTCGATAATGAGTGTAAACAATCTAATAGGCACGATATTGTCTTGTATTAACATAGTATGTCGCCGTTTGCACGTTTGCAAATCGTCGAAATTATGGTAACATCTTGACCAAGTTCAAGTTCAAGTGCAAGTCTCCACAACAAAATTTCGTCGTCTATACTCTAATAATTTTCTTTTTTTTTTTAATTAAAGTAATTTAATAGAGATAGATACTATTTGACTAATCTATCAGTGTTACGGATTTTCAGTAACGCGGGTTACTTACGACAGTAATGACGTACGATCGTTAGAGATAGGCATGTACTGAAGTATGCAATAATTTAGTTAAAAAATTTAATAGGAAAATGAGGGATCTTTTATCACCAATCTAATATTTTTCGTAAATAAACGAACCTGCATTGATTTATCAATGAAGTTGTGCTATCGGCCGTGATTCATTCACGTTGCGTGCAATTCCACATTGGCGCATCGTTTCTGGATATCTCGTCGTATATACGAACTTCTCAGGAGAAAAAGCGCGCGATTATTACTTTTTAATATCCATGTGCAAACACATTCCCATCACAATTATGCAAAAACGAATCGCTAATTTATTAGTATAGGATATTAATCTATTCTCCTTGAAATTAACAAGTTAATACTCTATGTTCTAAAAAGAGCTGTACACGCAGCATTCTTTCGCGAATTTAAACGCGTCACGATAAAAATGCGCAATGAATCCGTTTTGCATTACACAAAAGAAGAGTTACGACAATTCAATTGACGTAACTAATTTGACGTAAATCATTTGAAGTTTTAACTGACACTACGCGTCATAGGTATTTATCGACAGGGACTAAATCGACGACCAGCTTTAATTTTCTAAGACATTGCTTGCATAAGCATCATTGTTCGTTGTTGATGCGAGATAAAAGATATATTTTGTTTTAGTCGTGTAAAACATATAATATCTATACAAACTTGTCACAATTATTGACTACATACAAGAGCAAAAGTGAGAAAGAGTGAAGTCGTAAAGATGACCAATCGATGTAACAGCCGTTTATATTCGGAAAGTAATGCGTGTCTTTTTTTCATCTATTTCCACTTTTTTGTTGGTTTCAGGTTGACTCGCCAATAAACCGAATTGTCGATTTATTGCCGAAGTCAGACTTGCATCATCTTCAAAATAAACGACGACTCATACGCCCACATAATACTAACTTAGTTCATTGGGCAAACGTCATTTAGACGAGTATAAATTGTTGCACCAATATTAGTCAAATAAATAACACTGTTTACAACTGTTTATAACTGTGTTTACAAATAGTGAACTTACAATTGAATACAATGCACGCATATCTTTATCATGAATATTTTAGTTAGCGATTATGACATCGAATTTCTGTGTGTGTAAATTCCACAGTTTAAAGATTAAGATGCGCGAGTGAATTTATATATGCATATTAACGGACTTTAATCCATTAGTAATGCTGACGGAGATAAATTAAAATAGTCAAATACTATCGGATATTACATCATCGGATAAAAAATAGACATGGAGAATATATATATATAATGTTGGGAAGATATCGTAGATTCACGCCTAATTTATAACATAAAAAATCTACAAAACGAACGTAAATGGAAATAAAAAATCATATATAAACGATACATCTAAACCACTCGTTTTTTCTTATATTTCTTTCTTCTCTTTCGTTATTGCCCTGCGGAGTGGTCCCGGTATCGTTAACGTCTCGTATTAGTTGTTTTTATTGGACCAACGTCAGATCATTGAACGCGGCGCAAATACCGAAGGACGACGAGTTTCTCGCGAGAACGATTCTTCGTCCCTGCGCTCGACTGTGCTCGCAGGTAAGACGCGAAATACAAGCGTCACGACGGTGCGGTCTTTCGTCAAAATGATATGATCCGATGACGTCATTTTTCGTCTGCGTCGGCGGAATCAAAGGTGGGAGGCTTCGCGCGCCAAAACCAAAATTAGACGAAGGACCAGCGGATGGTGAAATCCATATTGACCGTCGCGAATAATTTGTATTTATTTGCGAGTCTAATGTGTGATAAAATCGCGCGCCCATGATATATGTGACGCTACTTCGCAATGAAGAAGAAAAACAAGTGGACGGAAGAGAGGAAATCGTGAGAAGAAGAGAACCGACACGAGAAGAAGATCTCATGAAAGTAATCGACGGTTGTTGGCTTAGTTTACTCCAAGTAAACAGCACGTATCTGATGTAGGAACGCGCGTGTACACATCATGCGTGCAAATAGTGCCTAAGTTCGAGCGCGTCATCCTCGCACTGCGCGAATTTTAATTCCGCCGGCGATAATCACTCGCTATATGGTAATTAGCGCGTCGCGGGAATGGCACGGCCAAGGTCGCCAGTCCAGGAGCCACCAACATAAAATTTTCTTCGCGAGCTTATGACCTTTGTTTCCTTTGTCTATAGACGCTGTGGTACGCGCGCTCACATAAACACACATAGATATGACACATACGCTATCTGTCATCGTAGATACGACGTTACGTGACGTCGCTTCCTTATCCGTTCGACACGTGTCTCGTTAAATCCGCACGATGTGTGTTTTGTTAATCTCGTCCATCACGTTTTTGTTATCGACGTGCATAAAGTCGTGAGACCCAAGCCGAAAACGTTGAGACGAGACGAGAAAGACGTATCGATGTGACCGACAATAACACATAGATATCGGTGTAGCAGCCTTAATACGCGAATTCAAATTATTGTAAAACGGAATATAGATTTTTTACAGAAAGTTTTGAGATGGTATAAATTCGTGCTAAGGATACTATGCTGATCTGTGTGTGTACTCGCGGCAAGGATGCCTTATTATCTATTAAATTGAGAGTTACTAAAAAATTTTAACCAATCATAATTATATTGATTAATGACTCAGATAGCACAGACCTTCCAAGAATAAGACCTTCCACGAATAGAAACAAAAAATTAACCCCCAGACAACACGCCTCCAAGGACATCCTGGAGACGTCTTGATATAAGGACATAAGGACGTTCCCAGGATCAAGACGTCATCAAGACGTCCCTTAGAGATGCGTGCTGTCTGGGGATTGATTTTTTGTTTTTTAGAGATAATGACTATTTGTTAGTCGAAAAAGCGGGAATGATGTTTCAAAGCGACAGTTTTACGTTCAATGATTTAAAACATTATTTCCGCTATTTCGATTAATCGATAGCTCAATTAATTAATAATGGAAGCGTACATATATAATTGTGTGAAATTAAAGAATACAATCCGTCAATTAGTTTCCCTGATTGCTGCAACGAGTAAGTCGTACAGTAGAACAATTAACAAAATTTTCAACAAATTATAGATTAATTATAGATAAATTATAGATAAATTATAGATAAATTATAGATGAAAACAATTTAATCCATAAAACCGACGATATCTTTACCGAGCGCGGCATTATCGGACGGGTCGAAGCGCGAGAGTTTGCGCGAAATTACACCTGACTCGCCTAAGAAATTCGACTCGCGTCGCGCACGTTTGGATAGGAATTGTTGAAATCTTTTACGTTTAAGGACCGTCGATTACGTCGGTTACGAATGTCAATAAAAATTGTTTTACATAATCTCTTGTGTAATACCTCTCCATATACCCTCGTGTAATCGTTTATTACCATTACAATTTTAATGCGTTTATTTATCTGAGTTTCTCATACGATTTCCTAAATGATTTACGAGCATATAATAAACGCGCGATAAACGCTCACACATTATCAGATCTATTGTACTATTCATAGATTATGAATTCTTCTCCCTCCCTAGTTCCATTGCTTGATTCCAGGTGTAATAACCTCTCACGCATATCTGTGATGCACACGTTGGCTATACATAAGGTGTGTGTGTGTGTGTATACCTTTCTTAGGGAAAAAAAGATTGCATTTTAATAATTTTTTTCGAAATTTACAAGCAGATAAAAAAGCTGGATAAAATATTTATGACTTTAGAGTTAAATTGTAAGTCCCATATATA
>NW_022639497.1:1355995-1397102 GCF_010583005.1 Odontomachus brunneus
ATATATATATATATATATATATATATATATATATATATATATATATATATATATACATATATATATATATATATAAACATCAATAAATTCGTATTCCTCAATGTTTTCTACGCTGATTAAAAAAAGGATTGCATTTTGATTTTTATTGCATTTGACTACATTTTGATTGTATTTTTCCGGAATTATAAACAGATATTATAAACAGATATATTATAAACAGGTGAAAAAGCTGGATAAAATTAACTCGTGTTTAAGGTTTACGTAACTTTTGCATATTTGTGGTTTTAAAGTTAAATTATAAGTTTCCTGTATAAACATATATATATATATATATATATATATATATATATATAATTCGATTCCTTGTGATTCAATAAAATTGAGAAAAGTTACAATGAAAAAACGTATTTTTAGGATAACATTTGAAATGTTGGTATGGATAAATTTCAATGTTTACGATTTCAGGGTTAAAACGCCGACAGACTAATATAAGACACAGGTGTTCTTGGTAAAGATACTCTCGGTGGTTCGCCGTTGCTTTCGTTGAGAGAGGACGAGCATATGAAAATTGTTCTGTTGGGAATCAGAAGCCGGTATCTTTGATATAGTAGACCAGTCCGCTATTACTACGCCACTCTCATGCTTTCATGAAGGTCGTGAATGTTCGTGTCAGAATAAGTACAACGAATATGAATAATAGATGTCTGTTAAAACCGAACTGGTTTTCATAAGTAGACATGATGTCTCGTATAAAGATTGCTTGTCTAGCAAATTTACGGTACTCGCAAATCGGTATCTTAATCAATTCCACTTGCTAATTTAAAACTATGTAAATAATGTAATACTCATAAATTGTGTTTTAAAACTAGTATTAATTAATGCATTTACCCAGTTTCTTACATATCTGCGAAAATATTTTAAAACATAATGTTTTTTTCCAGTTATATAAATTTACCTGGAATTCTCTTTAATATTAAAATTTTGCAGCTACAAACTCGAAGCATTTTTTCCAAGCCGGTAATAATTAGCAGTGACTATCTCTATAATCACTGCTAATTAAGGATAATAGGTGCGAAGATACTTATCTACGTGTAAATCTCGATACTCGTATTTGTAAGTCGTTATCATAGCTTCAGCGTAATGCAATGAATAAAATATATGTAAATATATTTCAACATATACTTACACGATAAGATATTTCAACATTTTAAAATGCCATGTGCACAAATTTTTGTTTCGTGACCGACTTTCCGCGAATCTCGTATGATTAGCCTGGGGATGTAAACTTTCATGCAAACTTTCCTTATTACAATCTCAATTTTTCAGTCCGCCAAAATGATTGTACAAACTGTCACTTCTCCCGAGTCATATATCCTCTTTTCCTTATCGTCGCAGATAAAACTACCACCTCGTACGATCTTACGCCATTCTTGAATTTCCGCCAAGCACGATTTGAATACTCAACAGGAGCTCAACTACCAAACACCGTGCTCATTTGTATTTCACGACACGCAAACCGCAGGCTTGTACGCCTTCTTACAAATAAGGACCACCCAGTGCCAAAGTTCGTTGTGCGCATCGCGAATAATAGTAAATTATATAAATAGATAATGGCACTTGTGTCTCGCTTGCGTCTCGATCCCGCGGACGCGGGTGACTAGAACGCATCTTGAATGCCAATTTCTATCGACATCGTATACGGGCGTTTACGATCGTTACGCGTCGCGGACATGTGCACGCGGTAACGCCACTCCAATCACTACGAAAACACGACCTTTGGTCCACAGGATACAACTAAGGATTCGAAGGCCGACGGGTACTTTCTCAATCTCTTTATATACGGAATTCCTTATGAATTTTTGGTTAATTTTGTTACTGAAAAATGTGAAGGCCGCTACTTAGTCAACGATCGGTATTTTAGATTGTCTTGAGTGGTTTGTGACGATTAATAGAATCCTTCATCTACAATCAAATTACAGATAGAAGCGAAAAAAAATATATGGAAAAGGGAAAGAACGGATAAAATTTATATTTTGGTTCACATTTTCACCTTTCTTACGTCAAAAAACATCTATTTTAAATAACTATGTGTAATAACTATATTTAAGAAAAAATATCTATGTAAAATAATCATATATAATTTTTTAACGCGAATGCAAGCGAAGATAAGCTGACAATATTGCGAAGATAAGCTACAATATTAAGATAAAGGGGACAAATGATAATCGTCGACAAATCATCGTTAATATTTATAAACCTGTTTTAAACAATGAAAAAGCGTTATGCTAAAAATACTTTTGTCTGAATAAATACGTCACGCGAGGTGAAAAGTTAATCGCTGCGTCAAGCATCGAAAATGAAGAATATGATATTATAGAAATCTTAATTTAAATTAGCCTATAATTTAAAAGCCTTAATTTAATTTAAAATATAACTTTTTTTTATATATAATTCATCTTTGCGCGCAAGGCGCACCGAAAATTAATGCTGTTTTAGTCCCCAATTGCGTTGCCACACACTTTATATTACAATAAAATAACACAATATGCGTCTTAACGACGGTATCGTGACTAAAGAGGAAAACATCATATTATTTTGTCGATGCTTGATATTATGTAACGTGTAAAATTTATGGCAAAGAAAAATCACAATGCATATGCGTTGCGAGCTGAGCTGCGTTCACACCTACATCATTGGATAGGCACACATAAACAATATAAATTATTACCGTGGAAATATATGAATTACATCGAAATGTCTGATGAGCGTTGCTTCTTGTTAAAGCTCATAAAATAATATAATCAAACCATAAAGTCATTATAGATGTACATACATATTCACAATTATAGCATTGAGTGGAAAATTTTTTCATCAATATTATTTAAGCCCGTTTATTATGAACTTTAAACGTTGCATGACGACACATGACTTGCTTTCGCAGAAATAGAATAATCATCGTTATTAAACATTCAACCGCGCAGCGAACGAAAAAGTACAGAGAGCAAAAGAAAGTACAGAGAGCAAAAGAATAAAAGGCATTGAAGATGCGGATATTAATAAGTATGTAAATACAAGATATTATTCAGGAGAAATGTTAATTATTAGTCGTGTTTGTCGGCTTAACTTTAAATGTTGATGAAGGATTTTTCATTGCTAGTTTCACCTAATTAGCAATGCATAAATATACATTAAATATTGAAATACTACATTAAATATCAATACTTAAATATTAAATTAAAAGTTAAGCCTAAGTTATTATAGCAATTTTAAAAAATTATACATCCGTGCAATATGTTAATCAGCTGATTATGTAATCCTCAACATCTGTTTCTCTTCAGGCTTCAATGGAGATTAAAAAAATCTGTTTTTGCATTCTCGTTATTATCAAACCACTGGCGAGATCCATAATGTAGTCGAAAAATTCAGCCCTTAAAAAGAATCTCTACGATATCTCGATAAGCGGCAATAGATTATTCAACTAGTAATATTTGTCAGTGCCAATTAACGATAGTTGCAAAATTGGCAGGCAGGAAATGTTTTTAAGAATGTCTTGCCAAGACAAAATAGTTGATTGTACGGGAATAATGCGCGATTGGTATGCGCAAACAAACCAAGTAATATCGATATAAATATCCTCGATCTCGTTCATGTATCTCGATCAGAATTTTCTCGCAACAAATCGAGAACCGAGTTGTTATCGAAGATCTAGGAATCGCGCGTACAGGCATTAGAACATACTATTAAACTCAAATTATTGCTGTATCTTTCTCTTGTTTATAGCGTAAATAGAAATAGGCGTTGGTTTAGTTGTTATATGATCACGCATTACATTTTTATATCCGTTCTAAAATATCGTTCGATTTAAACCAGGGACGACGCAAAGGCGGCTGCGTGTGTTTCGAAATAATAGCGCAGAAGGGTAGCACTCGTTTCTGCATTTTTCACTGTTGCGCGAATTGCGCGCATTAAAAGTTACAACCAATTTACCGCAGTTGGCTGAATGCTGCTGTGTTTGTGATCGAATCGACACAGGAAAACTTCCCGATCGCGAGGTACGCGATAAATTTCGACATTCTCGCCTACAATCGAAGGTTCGCGAGTTCCACGGGTCTCGCCTTCGCGGCCATCCGGATCTCGTCCTCGAGACTTTTTCAAGACTTTTTAACTTTCATAACGTTCTCAGATTCTTTCCACCGAGGACATGTTAAAAATTTCGCGTACCGAGGTCTGATGTAAGGCTCAGCAGACGTAAGCCACTGTTGTCAACTTGAATCAAAGCTCGAATCCCGAACGGGTCACATATATAACCGAAGGACACACGCGGATGTCGCAACCATAGACATTATAGATATGAGTCCGAACTTGTAATGCTAACAGCGCTCTAATGAACGCTAAAAACTTTTCGCTTACAAGCCTTCTGATCAATTATAAGCCACTTTTAGAGACACTTCTAACGACAAGAGAATTCAAATATGGACCATGCACTGAGAAAAAAAATATTTTTTTATTTGTAACTATAATCACATAGAAAAATAATTATTATAAATTATGATTAGGAAAACCATTTTTCCATAAAATTCTATTATAATGTTATAGTGATAATAATCTTATACACATACATATACATAATCTTATATACATGTTACTACTACCATTCTCATGTTAGAACAACCAAAAATCTAATAAAAAATATAATAAGATAATTATAATTTTAGTCGGATCGACTATTCTTTTTTCTCAGTGTAGAGTGACAACTGCTATAGTTTCCACGATAAAAGTAGCGTTCACAGAAGTTTAGGCAGAGAAATATATGTTTTACTACTTTTCTCTCTTGAAGTGCTCCAGAAATATACACTGCACATGATTATTTAATTCTCAATACCTGTTTTTGTCAATACCTGTTTTGCTTCAACGAAAATTAAAACAATCTATTTTGCATTATCGTCAGAGTATTCTAAATATACTCTGTGTAATAATGAAAGTTAAAAAGATTTTATCTTGAATGCGATCAGCGTTACAAACAGAGGTACTTTAAACAAATAATTTTAATCCCACACACGCAATTTCTCTTATAACTATACAATGTATCGCGTATAATTTCATAAAAATATACACATACCAATGTTCCACTATATAGTTAAGTCAGTTATGCGCGAAACATATTTCCGAGCACTCACGGAGAAAAAAATACGTTTTTCTTTCTCTGTCTCTCTAATCTTCTCCAGACAAAGTCTGCTATATATATTCTGCCAGTCCGTATACACACATGTACGTGCATATATATAAAAAGACGATCTAACTTCGTGCAACATATCGTAAAACTAAAACTCGCCGGTCCGTAAAGCTGAATATAAAAACCGTTCGCACTCTTTCAGAACCCGCTAAATAAATTCGTAAACACGGAAGAAATCTTGCGGAGCACCCCGTATCTCTGATCACCAATGTCTCGGGTGATATCGAAAGAATAGCGAATCACTGTCTGAGGAGCGGTTCGTTCAATCGCGCCGATGCGCACGTATGAAATGTCTTCCACGAGGGCGATAGGAGCAACGCGGGCTCATGCAGGGGCAGGTGGGACAGGTATGTAACCTACGACACGTTCACAGGATACCACGGACGTGCCGCGGGCCCAAGACGATATAAGGCACTGTGTTTACCGTGGCGGCTTCAGTTTGCCAACGGTGTCTCGCAGTGGAGTCGCTGACCACCGCCGTTCTCGCGTACCTCGACCTTTATTCATTATCGGTAGTACTTATATATAGCACCACTCCCGTGGCTGTTTCCACAATATTCAACAATATATGCCTGTATCTCGCGGTGTGAGAACTCTCTCTCTCTCTGTCTCTCTCTTGCGCAACACCCTCTTCATACCGGCGATCATCCCCGTGCTGAAGAAATCTGCGTCGAAAGTGATACGAGGTGAGCAAATGGATCTTACGCGATCCTACCGCTTACAAATGACAGATTGTCATAATGGGTATCCCGTATACGTTTATTTACTCGCGAAATAGAGAACTGCGAGTAGATTGGATCGGATTAACAAGTTATTTCGTGTTAAACCGCGCGATTGCGTTCTTTCTCGTTAATAGCTGTTGAATACACATGGATGATTATTTCTCAATATTTTTTGAACATTTTTTAGTACTTTTGAATATATTAGTGCGTCAAGTATCGCGACAGTAAAATAATATATATACCGAGAAACATGATAGTTATTAAATTCATATATTATAACATCTGGTAATAATTACTTATTATTTAATATTTATTATAATTGATTACTTATAAATTAATAAACTATATTAATCTTAATAGGTCATTAAGTCCGTAATTACCTCATAATAGCTAGTTCAATAATAAGCTTCCGCACACGCAAACACTCTTCGTGTCAATTCACATGTTAGTAGCTCATTATGACCTTTCATTATTTTACAAGTGCTATTACTGTCATCGCATTTGATGATAGCTATGATTAGTATGAAATTCTTTTAAAAAAAAGAAAGAAAGAAAACATCTTTTGTCATATTCTCTAATAAGAGTTATTTTAAACACAGCAAAAGTTATGAAGTTGATAATGAACAAAATCAATAACAAGTTCTGACAGTTGCGTAATTAATAAACAGTTCGACTTAATCAACGCACAAAGTTATATTATCCTAGAATATTCCTTAACACATCCGTACTATAGAATGCTATTACATCATGTGTTAAGGCTATTATGGCGATCTATATCATCAACATAAACAAATATAAACAAATACTATCATTGTTACAAATGAATTTTTTTTTTATTGAAATCGTATTTATCTCTTGAACATCGAAGCGAAAGAACAGTCTTACTTGTTATCGTTATCTGCCAAATTAAAAAATGATAAAAGTCGAGTATAAATTTCTAAGCATTTATTAAGTATATTAATAACTGCGCGTAGATTTCGTTACTTCACAAAAAGTTTTATAATGTTAAAAAGTCATAAAGTTTGATTCTTTTTTTATATTTGGACAAAAGTACACGTCACTAGTCAAACTTGTTATGTGGTCCCAATTAGTGGTCGGCGATGCTGTTATCAAGAATAGAATATTCTTATTGCTACTGCGAAAAATAAATTTGAAAACTCAATTACACGTCTAATGACTCAGATGTCAGTATAACTTTTAACGTTGAAACAAATTTACCTCGATAATGATCGAATGTGATCAATGAACGAGTATGTTCGATTAATAATCAATAAATCATTTGTCTCCGGAAAGATAAACTTTCCGTTTCTTCATACGATGCATAACGCATTATCAGTAACTACCACTCTTATAAATGAGCTGCTTGAATAATGAATAAAATTTTTATACTCTAACTAATCGGTTGTTTCCACCGGCGCTCCGTAATTTCAAATTCCAATCGTAATCAAAGGTATACTAAGGTAGGAACGTAGTGTCTTAGAGGAGATCGCACTTTTAAATATCTTCAAACGCGACTCAAGAGTCGCTCGTGAACTTTTCCGAGAGTTTCCTTTCAACATTCCAAAGAGTAAGAGAGTATTTTGCTTCGCTTCTTGAACTCGAACGAATTCCTTCAGGGCGTAAGAAACATCACGTAAATGAAAAAGAAAATTACGATGGGTGTACCAATACACATCGCATGCACGCACGCACGCACGCACGCATGCAATCGCGACATTATCGAGGGCGTATACCTTAACGATAAATTCGTCGCAGTTTACTTTCGTTACAAGTTAAATGCAGGAGGATGCACCTGACTTGCCAAGCAAATGGCACTTAAAACACGGTCGAGTCATCGTCTCTCGAGAGAGTGCAGCGGTTTGAATTGCGTCGCGGCGCGAGCGATGAACAAGCGTGCAGGCCTTATTCTTTACATTGCAAATCTGCAAACTATATTTTTTGCATTAGTCGGCATTACCAAGAAGATTAGAAACGACGGATTATCTCTTATTCAAGGAAAACAGAAAAAAAACTTACATTTTACAAGAACCATGTGCAAGAAGCGATCACGCACAAACAAAGGTAAATTCCACTAATAAATAAAAAAGAAAATACCTATTACATGTATATAAAAAAGATACACGGCCGCACGCCGATGATGTCGCAGAAATTACGTACGTCGGTAGTTATAGTTTTATTGTCGCGCCCTGATTTACGATCGTATTCCGCGAAGCGTGCTGACAAATTGTATTACATCTCCAATGGCAACGAGACAAAAATTATTCGAGCAAACGGTTCCGAATAATTGGTCGAGAAATTAGCTATAACACCGGACCGCCGATCTCGAGAAACCATTCCGAGATGTTTTGCGAATCCCGCAAGCATTTTCGAACAAGCGAGCTAACGGTGGCAACGGTACCATTTCTTGCACATCCAACGATCACTTATATTATGTAAGTGCAACCTATAATTAAGGAACTTTTCTGGTGTTACACTTGCCGCCGAAGAAAGTAAGATTGCAGCTATAAGAATATCATTTTGTATCGCGAGCCAATTATTATCCCAGATTTTATAGCGTATGACTCCTATAAAACATAGCTACGCTTCATATATTTCCTCAATAATGCAATGCTGAGACACACATGATAAGTTCCGTGATGAAGGCTCATCCGCATCTACGATCGATCCAAATGAGCGTCACGTATACGCGAATGCTTCGCTTGCGGCATAAAACGAGTATACTGATAGACTGAAATAACATACAATACATAGACACATGCGAGTGCGTGTATATAAAAATAAAAATCCTTCCTGTTTTTATAACAAAAAATATAGACACTCATTGCACAACGTGCAATATACGAAAATATAAAAATAACTCCCTCGGCCGTGACACCGATCGTATATCAACACCTACAAACGGATGTTGCACATCCGTGGAAAAAAAAGAAAGAGAAAAGGATAAACACGTTCGGCATTAATCGCAGTGGTCGCGGCTAACACCATGTTGGCCGGGACGACACGACGGGACTATTAGTGTCTACGAGCGTGATGCGGAGCGGAGGAGCAAACGGGATTGCAAGACGAGATCGTATGACTACGATCGGTCGGTGGAGACCGCATTTTTCCTCGGCGAGAACTCGTTCTTAGTCGCTCGCAGCCTTTGGTGAGGCCACTTTTCCTTTCTGCTGTGAATAGGGCGTTGCGAAATCCACGGGCTCGAGCCACAGCCGCGCGTTTTTCGTTAAACACGCCGGGTTTCGCGGAAATCCCCGTGCCGGGATATTGCGGAGCCACGAAATCTCGGGTGTTGTTCCAATTTGTCCGGCGAGTTTTTGCAAAGACCGTGATCCGCTGCTTCCGGAAACGGAAGCTGAGTGTCGCGGAATTGCCGTCGCGAAAAAGGGCAGTACTTAGCGGCCGACGGCGGTTCCAGGACAGCCAAATGCGGCGAATCGAGTCCAATTGAATCGATGGCAGAACTAGATTGACCGGTTCCAAAACGACTGCACCCCGTAAATGCCTGTATTCGGTGTACCGAATCGTTAGGTCGGCCTCCACTTTGGCAAATCATATGCATATCCGCTCATTGCATATGCGACGAACTTGAAGTTGATCTCTGTCGGTGACAAAAATGTTCCGAGAGAATTTACTTTATATCGGGCATTTCTTACTGTCATTACTGTCGGTTCTTCGATTCTCAACATAACGTGTGTCTTGATACGCGAAGCTCAAAAACTAAAATCCATCTGCAATTAACCCTAAAACCCCAAACATGAATATTTACCTAGACTGACATTTCAAACGTTACCGTCTTTAAAATGTTTTCACACTATAATTTTTTTTCAACTTCATTGAATTGCAAAACCACTAATAGATCCACATTCCTCGATGTTTTTTACACCGACTGTGAAACAAACAAGATTGTATCCCGATTATTTTTCCGGAAGTTACAAGCAAATAAAGAAGTGCTGAATAAGAATTACATATGTTTTACATCATTCGTTGACGCTTAGAACTATAGAATTAATTAAAAACAACGATTCTATATATAATGTTCATTTTCTTTCGACGTATAACTTGCGATTAATAATAACTCATGATCTTCATCCGCTCATTATGGAAATGCTATTCGTGTTTCAACATTTCCGCCAAGAATAAATGTATTACAAGTATCCCGAAGAATCAAGGGTTAAGGATGGCTATGTTTAAAACATACGTCATGTAAAAGATATTATATTAAGTGAATACTTGTATACATAAGTAGTAATACGTATACTCAGTCAACACTTGTTTCAATGCCTATCAGTACTTATTACAATTACATTACATGCTATTGCGTGAATATCCGTATTTACTTAGCTAATTGGCAGAGTGACGAGACTGAAATGTTGACTTATTTATGCATATCGAAGATGTCGCAATTTTCACAGAATACTGCGACTACAATGTGAAGATAAAGTGAAGTAATTTCCAAGGTGACTAATTATTCCAAAGCATCGATTGTTTTAAGGTAGATATTCAAATAAGCAAACAAGAAGAAAATGATACAGCACTTGTCGCTGCGCTTGATAATTTTGTGGAATCTACCGGGATTTTTCAAGCTCTCCTTGACTTGTTTTTACGAAGAGTACGCACTTGAACTTGACGTTGACTGTTTTGAAATTCATATGTATCATAATTCCTTAATCACGGGAAATGTGGACGGTCATGTATCTCGCAATTTATCTTCGCGAACACCGTGTTGAATTGCGAAAGTTTATAAAATGCGATATTGTTTCCAATCTTAATATGTTATTCACATGCCCAAGGCCGCAAAAAAACGCCTCGCTGTTGGTGACACGCGGTGAATAGCGCACGACTAAAGATTGAGTGGTGGATTGAGCGTGATAGCAACAAGTCCCGAGGCGCATTTCTTCGTGTTGCGTCGGTGAAGAAGCGTTTGGGCGTTGGAGTGGTCCCAATCTCCTTCAATCGGTGAAAGGACAAGTGGCCTAACCTTTCGTTACCGAGGAGATCTTCGAGTGATCGCGTCAGCCACGCCGACAGATCGGGATCGAGATGGAGTCGCGTGCCCCGCAATCGACGGTCGGGGCCCCGCCAAGGCAACACCTGTTTCTCTCACATTGCTACGCGCCAGTATTCCGAGATGGAAAACTTCTTTCTCTCTTTCTCTCTCCGTCACCCAAAAGGAAGAGTTGCGTCGGCAGTAGTATGCGTAATCAGTTTCGAGGTTAGCGGGAGAACCTCATCTACAACATCGACGGAAAAGACGAAAAAGAGAATTGGCTTTAGCGGAACCTGTTCATTGACATTCGATCTACGATGTAATCTTGCGACATAATAAGCACTCTGTTTTCCTCCTCGTTAATGACGAGATCGACGATAACACGTTATAACGAATTTGATTACAATTTTGACCTAATTCGTATTTTGCAACAACCGTTACGCATGCACTTTAAACTATACTTCAGCCGCGTTATTCAAGCTTTAAACTATATTTTATATTTCAGCCGCGTTATTCAAGTCACATAAACATAGTCATTTGTTCCGAACAATATCTATAACAATCGGTCGTAGCATTTTACGTAATATCATTAGCGTTGGACTATGACTATTTTTACTTTCGACCTCTGAATAGCTGACGTTAGTTACGACTAGATAGGATCAGATATGACTATTGCGACAGTGTCGAATTATATCCTACTGAAAAAATGAAGAGAACGCGATAAAGAGATGAAAATGCTACTTTGTTCTCAGATGGCGCAATTAGTTCGAACGATCTACGACGGTTACCGGGACCTGATGGACAACAAAAGCGACCCAAGAGTCAACGATTGGTTTCTGATGAGCAGTCCGTTTCCCACGCTAACGATTTGCTTGTTTTACGCTTATTTCGTTAAAGTGCTGGGACCGAAGCTGATGGAAAATCGAAAACCCTTCGACCTCAGAAGAATAATGTTATGGTACAATCTTTTTCAAGTGATTTTCTCCTCGTGGTTGTTCAGAGAGGTAAGTTGTCCGATAGATACTCAAAAAATTCACTAAGAAAAAGTGGCTAAATCAATGAGATTTTTTGTTTAAACGAGCAAAATTCGTTCAAACAAATTCGTTCAATCGATTAAACGAATTATATAGTTGCTGTAATGAGTTATATGTATATAAAACTTATTGTCGCATAAACGCGTAATTTGTTGAATGGATACAATATTTCTTTATAAGGCGAGTGAGTGCCAACTGCTTCTTTTTCTCAGTGTAACTAATTCGAGAAAAATTTGCCCAAATATTACTGATCTTTCTTTCTGTTCTTCTAGAGTTTAGTTAGCGGCTGGGGAGGAAATTACTCTTTCAGATGTCAACCAGTCGATTACTCGGACAATTCGCTCGCGTTGCGTATGACGAGGGGTTGTTGGTGGTATTACATCTCTAAATTCGTCGAGTTCACGGACACGATTTTTTTCGTGCTGAGAAAAAAGAATGATCACATTACCACTCTCCACGTCATTCATCATGGCTGCATGCCAATGTCCGTTTGGTTCGGAGTCAAATTTACTCCCGGTAAGGGCTCTCAGATGTTTTTTACAAAACGTAAAATAACAATTATACCGTTCAACAATATTGCTTATTGCTACAATTCGTGCTGAAGGCTTCGATCTAATGTAAATGCAGTAAATGCGTGATCTCAACTCCTCCCTGACAGTGTCGGGTATTGATCAATTGATGAAAATTTTCTTTAACTAAAGCAATCGGCAAATCAATAATAAAATCAAATGTTATATATAAAATCACAAATAATTTCATCGATTGATGAAATGAATCGTTTTTATATTTTGATTAATAATCAATTTCACCAGTCAATTAAATTATATCTAATTACATATATGACAATTGATTAATTTTGATTTATCGTCACATTGATTTATCGTTAATTTAAGTCAAAGAAAATTTCTATTAATTAATATTCGACACTGCTTCCTAAACACCAAGTTTCGACTCATTCTGGGAAATATTATTAATATTGGACGCAAAATTGTGAATAAAATTCGACAGTACAGTCTCCCATAAGATCGATGATTATTTTGCTTGCAGGTGGTCACAGCACTTTCTTCGGTTTCTTGAACACCTTTGTACATATCATAATGTATTCGTATTATTTCTTGGCGGCGCTGGGACCACGCTTGCAGCCATTCCTCTGGTGGAAAAAGTACCTGACGACCTTGCAAATGGTTCAGTTTGTTCTCGTGATGATTCACGCGTTTCAGCTACTCTTTATCGAGTGCAATTATCCGAAGGCCTTCGTCTGGTGGATTGGCATGCATGCCATAATGTTCTATTTCCTCTTCCGCGACTTCTACATCGAATCGTATAGAAAGAAGAAATTAAATATCGCGTTGAAAAAGCAAAAATCGAAGAACATCGAAGATGATAAACAAAAGCAGCAACAGCAACAACAACAAGCGCAAAGCGTACGGGACGACTTCAAAGATGCTAACAACGCCAACGAAAATAATGTTATTTACGCGAATCAGTACAAAATGGCCACTGGCTACATCTCGGACAGCGGCCTCAGGAATCGCGTGTTCATCGACAACCGAGGCTTCGACGAATGACGAGCCGATGTTCAAAGAAACTTCAATCATTATCGTTCATTTGTTCATCGATCATCTACTCGGTAACGAATTATCGTGGATTGTTCTGTTACGTTGTAGCATTCGTTACATTAACAACACGACCGAGTAAGAATTCGAAGTCAAAGTGCGAGCACATCCGGAAGGTATCCAAAGAAACACGAGAAGAAGAAAGAAGAGGAACGCGCTAAGTAACATTCTCTGTATGAAATTTTACAAGTCTGAGTCGAACGGTGTCGATGCTTCGAGATGGTGTTTAGCACATTAACAGAGAATTCTATCGCAACTTTTTGCGAGCATTCGCTGAACCGGAGTGCTAAGCGTGTATATACGTACCCGAAGACTAAAAAGCAGACTGAATACTCTCTAAAGTGCAATCAGTATATTCTTCACTGAAATGCTATATTTATAACTGATAGTTCAGTTATAAGTATAACACTGCAAACAGTAAAATCTCGCTGAAAGGAACAGTTAGTAGTAGCGACTGTTTCCATTACTGATACATTTTGCGAACACAGACAGTGTTATTGCAAGATGCATGGAAGCTGTTGATTTTATCGTCACAAATGCAAAAAGATGAATTTGGTATAACGTATAACAAATTTATGTATTGCAGATTTTTTGTAGTAAAATCTTACTTCCACTGATGCAAATTAGTGAAAAATAAGGCAGAGTAATAAAGTGAGAGTATTTTCGTTGAAAATCAGTAAATATTCACTGATCGGTGAAATAATTCGTTTACTGATTCAATCGGAAACATCTATACTGATTCACTTAAAGAGAGTGAATAAGTGTTGACGGCTCAAATAAATTATGTAACAAGATTGCCGAAGTAACGAAAAGTTACTCTTGTCAGTTAGAGCGCCAAATCGAAGTGCATCGATTCTTCTGTGAATTATTTTCTTTTCCGTAAAGAACGTTCCAAATTTTCTCGTCGGTTAAATGAGCGAGTTATTCTATTTCATTTATGTGCCCGTTGATATTCTATATGTCGAAAAAATTTTCAGCGTGTAATCAGTATCTGTGATAGCTACTTCTGGCCTCGATTAAACAAAAAAAAAAATGATAAGGAATATCCTCTGATAAAACTTCGGTAAATTGTTTCACTGTTCGATTCATTTTCTTAGTTAACAAATGTGAGGGTTGTTTCTCTTTTTACCGTTTCTGACAATCTTCTAATTAAATCCCCTAAAAAAATTCTACTGTATGATGTGTTCGAGTGCATATATGTGTACATGTTTGGATATAAATATAAACAGGACTTATATCTCAAAACATATGCCTCACACATTTCTCCAGATTATTATGAAAAGATCACAGTGATATCTGACAGAGAATTTTATATCGTGAGACTTACTAATCAAAACCATCATGCCTCATGAAATGAAACATGATTAAAACAATGTTTCAAAAACTTGCCCCGCGTTTCATAATAAGACATTTAAACAAAATTGCTTATCGTATTGGCAATAATAATAAGATCAGAAACGTAATATTTATTTTTTATATAGAATATACCATGATTACGTTTTCTATAATATAAGAAATATTTTTTAAGTTTTTGATCGCAACATCTTATCGCTAACTATTTAAATTCCAATATTTAATTGATGCCAATTTATAAAGTAAACAAATTTGTTTGTTAATTAAAAATAAGAATTTTTACGTATGTGCAATATATTTATAAGTATATTTATTATTATTTTATGAAAATTAAATTGTACAGTTTGTACTTATAGAAACAGTTTCATTGTCTGCAACTGCATAACCTCTTATCCTTCAAAGAAATTTATTCTACTTTATAAACAACTTCCTATTTACTCCTATTTACTTCCTATTTAATCAAATGAGCTTTGTTAAATGAGATAAACTGACTTTAACGATATGTAATATGATATTCAGAAATTTTCTATTACTTCTACTATTTTGTTTTATTATCCCTTTTCTTAAAACTTTTATTAAAACCCCTTTTATTAAAACTTTTCTGTAATTATTTTTTTTAAACAAAAAATAACGTTTTTGCAGCTAGTAGAAGGCTCTCTTAGAGCTTATTTCTCTCAATAAAAGTGATATCTAAAATAATAATTTTGAAACAAAAATAAAAAATTTTTAATAATAATTTTACGATAATTTTGTTATATGTCCTAAACATGTAGCATAAGAACTGCTCAACAGATATTTTATCTACGATGCGAAGATTATCAGTTGTATTTGATCAGAATTTTCTATCCAACCATCTGTAGGTCAGATTGATACTATCGATATGGTAGATCTCTTAGTAGGTGAAAACTTGAAAGAAACATGATTGTTAACAGATAAGGATACTAACAAGATAAAATATCGAGGTGGTAGACGCATCATTAAAATATCACATGATATAAATCTCAGAAATTTATTTATCTAGCATTATAAAATTAACATATGTAGAAAAAAGACACTCATTAGTTTTTACAAGTCATTATAAAAACTTATTAATGTCCCTCAAGTCAAAGTTAAGGTCATAAATTATATTTTTGTCCTTAACATTTACTATTTTACGATAGCACGGTCTAGCATGATTTTATCTCATGCCGAGGTAAAAAAAATTGTAAAAACACAAATATATAAAGAAATCCTCTAAATATCCAAGTATTATTATTATTCGCTTGATGTTTTTCTTAAGGCAAAATTGAGGAAAAAGTTAGAAGATAAAAAAATTGTAAAAACACGAATATATAGAGAGATCCTCTAAATATCCAAGTATTATTATTATTCGCTTGATGTTCTTCTTAAGGCAAAATTGAGGAAAAAGTTAACGCGGAAAAGATGTGCAGTGAGAATGGCAAACGATTAACGAAAAAAAAGAAAAAAAAGAGATCACTGAATTCCGGAAACTCGTTGGACAAGTTCAGAAACTCATTGGGAATCGTTAGTACATAGATAGTGACAGATAACAGTGATAAAATTTTGGCAGCGAACCAATAGATTTTCATTTTTCCAAAATACAGACAGCTTAATTATGCGTCTCGTCTAAGAACAAGTGAAATAGAGGTAATGGGGGAGGGAAGAGTGGGTAATTCTCTCAATGGTGAAAGTACACGAGAGCGGTGAAAGTCTCTCGAGCTGCGCCATGCGACATAAAGGAGCCACCGAATACCGAGCTTGTGTGCAATCGGTTACGATATATGTGAGAATAACTCGTCAATACGTGTCTCCCTTATGGATCAAGTTCTTATATTTCACGATGCACTTTATTGTATAACGGTGACGAAATAAATGGATCATCCAGTTGGACACGCGGCTAAAAGGAAATGCGCGATCCAGTAACACGGTTATCGATTAGAAGTAGATTTAACGTCCTTTTTGTAAAAAATCTGAACATCCGCGTATTACGAGTAAGAACAAAAATAAACGTATCTTATGTCACAAGTTCTTACGGGTTGCAGAATGGATTTACATAGACGTTGACAGGATAAAACTGACTTTAACCAAGAAAATAATCACTAAAAGAGCTACGTCAGCTAAGGTGCTGAAGCTTGTATAATGACAAACTCGCCGGGACAGCAACAGTGGAAAATTATACAAGGACAGCATTTACACCACAGATTTCAATGAGCGCAAACCACATATTCGCTCATATAACCCGGGAACAATGTTTTCCATTCGTATTTTTAAGCTAAATAATGAAATAGTTTCTTACTTTGTCTGTAATTTGTCTTTAATTAGGTTTTCCTAAGCTCTTTACACGCGTGTACACAGAAAAACATGGTTAGTCCACACATAAATCTAGTTGTGCCAACCAGATTCAATATTGAATACTGTTTCTTTCGCGTACACTTTTGATTTTTGCATAAGAAAATTAAAGAGAGACACGTATGATTGAGTGCCATTATTTTCGACAGTATTTAAAAAGCTTTAAGGATAGGTTTTAATCCTCTGCTGACAATGTAAAGTTGCGGAACATATCCAGTAACGTATGTTTGGGGTCGGATCCGACCCCAACGTTGTCAGCAAAGGGTTAACTAAGAAACTTATAGAAAGAATAATCAGCATATAAACTAAATATACAATCATAAAGTTTTGAAGAGATAACATATATAAACTGCTTTAACGGGTATTTAGTGGATTATTTGTCTTCATCTTATTATTACCATCATGTCCGCTTTATACGTAGTGAATACATACATATGAATAAATATTCAAGAGAGAGAGAAAGACTCAAAGGTGTTATTCTTCTTCTTAGAATCACACGTGCACATATTTTTTCAAACATTTACTTAGGTAACATCATTTACAAGTCAACATTGAAAAAAAGATGTAAATGCCATTATAAAAAACGAGACACGTGCTTTTATGAAATAAGAGGTACTTTACACCGCGATCGTACATGTAAAAATTTGCATTCAGCAAGTTTAAACTATTTACACGGTTATATGAAAAAAGAAATAATTATTTTTCAATTATCAATGAGAAACTATTTCTGATGAATTTTCGACAAATATACGTTGCACTCATTTCCACAAAACGAAACGCTTTCGATTTGCCGGGTAATTGGCTCGGCTCGCCAATCGTGATGAAAAGCCGCTTGACTTTCCGCGCATGAGATTCTGCCTTCCGCGGGAAACTAGTATATGGGACGATTTACCTAGAGCGGATAGATAAATGTTAGAAAAAAAAGAAAAGTAGAAAGAATCAGTGCCACTATGCCAAGAGCTAATGCAAACCGCAATCAAGTAACGTCCGTGCAATGTCATGTCACTGAGAGGCACAAAGTGAATGTATGAGCGCGCAACCGTTGACACGATTGCAGGTTTCTGCAGTTGGAGACTGAACCACTTTGGCGAATGCTCGTAAGAACGCGAGGGATAATGAATGCACCGCGTATCGTCTGAGTGGCTTTGCGCAAATATCATTTGCGCGTCATTTCAAGGAACACAAGGTCGAACGAACGCTATGTTTTCGGGTGTACAAGAAAGATCATTAGATATCCAAAAAAGTACATGGTTAATTAACAATTAAATATGCGAATATTTTGTGAGCAAGCACCATGAAAAATGATAGATATATTACTGGATATGTTCTACATTGAGAGAAGTGGAGAAATGAAACAATATTTACTCAACAGCATTGTATTGGCAACGTATTTACTTATAGTGTTACGTTTTCGCACGGGATCGACATCGATTACTATCCCGGTATAGACGATTGCAGTCTAGACAGACCAAATGCACCTTCCCCGTGACAACGAGTAAACAGAGAGTGACAATTGAGTTATAGACGGGCTAACTGGACGTTTGACACTTTTGAAGAGCGAGTGACTGCGATATTTATACGGTCAGTTAGTAGAATTGAACGGTTTAAGTAATTTTACATGATATACGTAGTTATTTATTCGTCGCCCAAGCGCGCGAACACGGATAAGTACATTTGAGTACGCAATCATCATATACGATAAGAATAAAAAGAACAACGCATATAGCCTAATCTTTATATGCAAGTCACATGTTATTTCCTTTCTTCATGCTATATTGTGTTTATTATTTAACTCTGCCTGGTTAGATCTTTACGTATCTTTGCCTTCCAAATCATTTGCCAGAACCATTTATTTTAATTATTAATTAAATGTTAAATGATAAATTAAAATGACGACAGCTTAGTTACTTTGAATTCTCGACAGGCGAATTACGCCATTACACCATTTACACATACGAATTGCAACATTTTCAACGGCAGGCGACAGGGGGGCTGAGGGGCTGCAGCCTCCCCCCCCCCCGAAATTAATTTTCTGGGTTACGCTAAGTATAAGAAAAATTTTTTCGAATGACCTTTTTTGCTCGTCAAAAATAAAAAGTACAGCCTCCCCCGAAACTTTTTTGTGGCTACGCCACTGGCAGGCGGCAACAAAAAGAAACATAATGTTTTTAAAGATACATAATATTTTATGTTGTAACGACTAAATGAGCAGGAGAAGGGGATAGAAAAAAGAAAGAGAAAGAAAAAATGTTGTTTACTCGCGAACGACGAATAAATAAGCACGTAAAATTACACCATTTAATTCTATTTACAATTTACTATAAAAATTTCGTAATCGCTCACATTCTCTGCAATTCAAAAATCAGATATACAGTCGACTCGGTAGCCCGTCTGCAACTTAACCGTCACTCTCTGTTTACTTATCGTCACGAGGAAAACGTATGGTCTGTCCAGACTGCAATCGTCTACATCAGAATTATCGATAATCGAATTCCTAATCGATATCAATCCCATGCAAAAGTGCAAGCGCACAACACTGATATAAAATATCATTTTTTTCAAATAAGAAAATATATATTTTCTTGAAATCTTAGCGCTTTTCATGGAAGCAATAGTTTATTCTATTTAAATGAAAGAATTTAGATATAAGTAAATATTTCATTTTATTAGTGTCTACCGAATAAATATTTTTATATTTTAGATATTTTTTTCTCTTAGTATATAAAACAGAAATCTTCAAAAATTTCGTTTGTAATCTTTCGTTCTTTTTTCCTCGATATTTCTTCCATATTCCTCGATAATCCGTACGTCGAGCAAACAATTCTCTTTCGCGGAAAAATTAACACCGAGGGAAGATATAACGGCGTTCGCGCAGAGTCGTTTCTCGGAACAGTCAAGAATTGCATTATTCACAACGTCATCAAAACATATTGACACTTCCAAGAGTGTATGTATATTATTTGCATCATCATGCCGTCATTCTTTGACTCGTGGTCTATCTTCGACAGAAAACAACATGTACGTCGTTCATGTTAATTTTCGTAGCAAGCGAACATTCGGAGTACGTCGCCTCACATCGTAAATACAATTTTCCGTAAATAATCTCGTACGTAGTCCTATGATCTCGTTAATTACGAACACTCAACGAAATGGTCTTGCAGTAAAATTTATATATAAAACGAAATTAATTAATTAACTCTAGACTACTACTATCCGCCTTTTTGACGGGTACATTTTAATAACTATCTCCTCCACTTCATTAGAATTGCGTCACTTATATAAACTTTTACAATGTACAAATGCTTTCCTCAGTCTAGTTAGATACGGTACAGTGAGAACCTCAATTCTCGAGGGAGTCGTCAAAACTTAGGTGTGCCCGTTAAAATGATGGATATTAGTATCTAATGTAAAGTTCTTTGCCTTCTTTTTTGAAGGACATATTAGTGATAAACGTGTTTCTCACTCCTTTTAATAATCGTCAAATAAGCAGGTATTAGTAATATAGGCCTGTCTACAATATAAGTGGTTTTGACGAAGTAAAACTTTTTGCTATATGGTCTATTCAATCTCAGTTTACCTATTAATTTTTTACATCCACAAAAATATCCAGGAATGAAAATTCATGCATGCATTTATTGAATATTTCCTTTACTAGTTTCTTTTTTGCGGAATACTCGTTATTTTACAGTGAGATTTTTTAATTAAAATATATCAAAGATTTTATATTTATGACATAGAAATAAATTATGAAAAATTATAGGCACCTTATTTTTGCTATATTTTTGTTAGGTTAGTAGTTGTTCTTTACTATTTCACACTTTATTCTTGTATTCTTTTTGTAACCAAAATTGAAACAGACCGTCTTCAATTGATACTTCTGTTCACGAAAAGGTCAAACACAAAACTTGTCTCAGGTGAAATATTCAGATTTGAATTTAGACGTGGGTTTCAACTGACTCACAGTTACAAATATAATGTGACGTATTATATAATTCAGAGAAAAAATTCTCTCATCTCACTCTAAATTCAAGTCTAAATATCCACGTAAAACAAGCTTCAAGTAACGGCAATTAATACGGGCCTTAGTGACTTAAAAGAAATATTTCAATTTATCCGTTATAATCAAAGATATTTATCATTTATAAATAAAAGACATAAAAAACCAAACGTTTCGATCCTGTTTCAAATCCTTCTCAATAGTAAAGAAAAAAAGAACAAAATAGTTAAGCTTTATACACGAATCAAAACAGTACGTAACTCCACTCAAGCGAGAAAAACAAATTGGCATCCTGAAGACATAAATCGTAAAATTAGGCAAAAAATTGAATTACACAATGCAGTCAGCTACGCTTAGTGGTGCAGTTTTCCACCAAGAGTCACTCGCCAATGCATGCCAGTCTTATGTATTACGGAAAATTTTGTAACAGATGGAAAACACAATAGAAAAACATATAGCGAAAAACAAATAGAAAAACATATAGCGATAAATTTTAACTGTGATATTTTGAATTCTATCTGGATTAAAAAGGACTTTTTGAGTGACGCAGTTGCGACACAAACTAACTACGAAGGAAGACGAATCTTCAATCGTTTCCGTATGATTATTTTGAAATCCTACGATCCTTCATACATGGTTTTCTAACCCCCAATATCTCCCAACATTCTATCGAGATAACGTGCGATTAGCATCATTTAGCAGAAAGGCCGGCCTAAGAGATCGCTTTCGCTGACCGCCATCTTATAACATCGATAAATACACAGTTGGCATACATCGTGGTTGTATAATCGCGGAGACTGTTACGCAGCTCCGCTCCTTTTTTCGAGATAGCCGGAATCACTCTCATTCAACTTAATTCTACTGACTTTCTTCTCTCTCTTAGTCATGCGAGCTTGACGCAACCTTGCGTATTTTGCTAGTAGAAGAAACGTCGATATATAATGCGATTCTGTACGATTAATCATGCGATTAATCTCGAACGTCGATATCTAATGCAAATTCACTGTTATTAATAGTATTATTACTGATAATATTATTAATATTATTGATTCTTTTTACTTATAAAGTAAAAAAACTAAAACGCAAAAAACCTAAAACCTAAAAGAACGATACATATCCAAATAGCACAATCTTCAGAGAATATTCTGGACGTTCTTAGAATGTATGAATATTTTTTAGAATGTTCTTTCAAGATTTGTGCTGTATGGGTATAGCCTAACCTTTTTATACAAGCGGTGAACTTTCTTTTTTTCATGTACATGTATTGTTAATAATTAATTAATAATTGCTATATACGTATATTTTCACATATTTTTGTCTTCTAATTAACAAGAAGAAAGAATTATAATTGCACAATTTTTCGAATATAAAAATAGTCAATATTAAAGCCTCAAATCTAGTCAATATTAAAATTTCGATATCTTGGTTACTTTGAATTCTCGATAGATGGGTTACATATTTCGATATACTCGACGGAACATGGCAGATCGACGCGAGGAAAACATAATACATTTCTATAAATACGCATCCCCACAAAAACATGCACGTTACATCCACGTGGAATCCACGTGAATTCGACGTACGTTTTTGTGGGAATATTTGTAATAACTAAACGAACAAAGGAAAGAGAGTGAGGAGAAATAGTTTCACTACGTTTAAAAACATATCGAAATATACTATGTGTATTGTATGTGTGTGTATTGTATGTGTGTGTGATCTTCCGCATCTATTTTATATTATTATGAAAGATATCAGTGGTAAAGGCATGAATAAATACCTGGGACTTTCAGGTATCTAACGTCCATTGAGAATCTTACGATCGAACTCGACCGAGTTCCGTTTACTTCGTCATCTTACGGATATCCTGAATAATATGTTCGATTATCCGACAATCTTCTGGCAATCTCGGATCTTTCCGTTGAGAAAGGCTCGAGATGAGTCTAATTAGCGTTTATCACTACTTAAATATTTCGAATAACACTTCGCGTCGCCATTCCGCTCGAAATACAAATACGCGTCTAAGAATTACAACTTGCGCCGTGGGATGGCGCCTGCTCTGCGACGTGCTTCACGACATCGCTCGTCTTGTCGCGACCGTCGGCACCGCCGCGCCCTTTTCATCGGTAGTTGTCGTCGTCGTCGTCTCCCTCGTTAGCTCGTCATTTTGTCATCACTGTCATCGCCAATATCTTTGCCGCAGTTTTCAAGGATCATTACTTAAATAAAGGAGCATCCTATTCGGCGGGCCGACATCGCTTCGAATATACACGGCGAAGTGTAACAGCATTGTGCATCGCTCTTAGGAAAAAAAAAACCGCTCATCCCGCCCATAATCGCACGAAGGACGAGCCGGCGCGGAAGTGCTCGCGCGGGGATACACGGGGGAGCGAACATAGAGGATGTAAACGAGCGGATGGGAGCGCGCTAGGTTCCGAGGGGAGCGATAGACAGAGACGTAGGAGAGCGAGACCGGCGCGGTGGCGGTGTCGGTGGCGGCGGTAGTGGCGGCTCCAGTAGTAGGACGCGGGCTCGGACGCGATCGGGGTAAGTTCGGGGACGTTCGACTGTTAGACAAGTACGAGCGAGCGAGAAACTTGGTCGGCGGCAGTGGACGGGCGGCAGCGGACGGCAGCGTCGGTGATAAGAGGCGGGGACCGTCGTTGGAGCGTGACCGCGTGTGTGAGCTTAGCGCCAGTCTACCTCTCTCCCGTCTTTCTCCTCCGTCTCTGTCCCTCTTCTTCCGCTTCGCCTCCCCCTTTAACGTGTCCGCTCCGAAGCGACGGAGAGGAGGAAGACGACGCGTGCCCGACGTGAAGAAAACTTGAGGCCAACGGCGAACGGTCGTTATTCGAGTTTACCGTACCGTGGACGGTGGCGAGAAGAAGCGACGAGCGCGCGCCCGTCGGTTTCGATAAATAACCCACTCGCAGATTGGCTCGCGGCGTACTTCATCTCGCTACCGCGAGAAAGGACCGTCGTCTTCGTCGTCGTCGTCGTCGTCGTCGTTGTCGCCGCCGCCGCCGCCGCCGCCAAAGGGAAGTAACCGACGATCACGGAAGAAGAGGCGCCGCCGGGGCTGTCTTCGCGTTTCTCACTTGGAAGGTGCGTGCTCGAGTGCCGCGCGTTTATGTACCACGGCAGGTGACACTGGGAGAGCAGAGCGACAAAAATCCGATCGGCGGCGAAACGTGCCGCGAGAGATTAACGACTCGTCGGACTACCGGAAGAGGAAGCGTGGTGCTCGCAGAAGGACGATCCTCGCTGAGGACAGCGGGCGGAATTTCACGCAGACGAACGAAGGAGTCGGAGTGCCACGTCGTGAAGGACAAAAGAGGAACGTGGAGCAGGTGGGTGTAACCGTATAGTACGTAGCTTTGTGTCCGTACAAAGTCGCGTGATTCAGAAACGTGCATGCGGCGTGTACCGGCGTGTACGCGTGTACTTTGAGGTTAAGCGACGCGCCTACGATCGATTGTGAGTGAGTGAGTGAGAGAGAGAGAGAGAGAGAGAGAGAGAGAGAAACAGATAGACAGAGATGGAATGAGACCCAAATACGAGGAACGTTTAGCCGAAAAAACCCATATAATTTTTTCAGTAGTGTTTAGTGGCTATTGACTCTCGTTTAGCAATTCGTTTTTTCTTGCGGACATTCCTCAACTATCCATTCATATTTTTATTCCGTTTTATTACTCTCTCTTCCCCTCTTTCTCTCTCTCTTCCTCTCTCTCTCTCTCTCTCTCTCTCTCTCTCTCTCATATACACACACACGCATACATATCTACCTCTCGTTTCCTCTTCTTAATTGAATACGCTTCTCTCAAAATTTCGAAACCCCTGAATCAATTTATTCGCACTCCTCCCATTATCCATAAACTCGGCGACTCGGATTAATCACATTGAAATATGAGGTACATTCCCTGAACTTGTATCTCGTAGTAAATCAGTCGGAGATAAATTTATTATTGTTGCTTCATAAATGAGAGATCAACAATATGTTGTATACTTTTATTAATATTCTCGATATTTTCGTTCTACTACTTTTTGACAGGGCCAATTCTGAAATATATTCCAACATGAGAGAACTGTTAAAACTTCATGTGTCCTCGCAACAATTTTTTTATGTATGTTATTATGTGTGCTATATTGGATTAAGTGCAGCAATACTTCACAGAGCTGAATCAAGGATCACTCAGGACTTCGAATTATCGTGGGTCAATCAGTGAAAGAAATAACTTTTTGAAAAATCAAAGATAATGGACTAATTAGAAATCAAATCTTATCAATTACTGCCTCTATCAATATTTAAGAGAATATAAATGCCTATCACAACTCCTAGTTGATAACTATTCGAGGGTATAAGCCGAAGAAACTTGTCAAACGTACATATATGTTCATAGTCCACTCATAACATTTTTCAGATTAAAAATTAATAATGTTTAACACAAATCGGTGTCAGATAACATAGATTACGGAACGCGGTGCGTCCTTGGAACGAGTGAAAACAATATAGTCTCGGGAAATTAATATTCCCAAGAGCGCCTTATCCTTGCGCTCTTCTCCTCTTTCACATGCGGAGGTAATTTCTTTGAGACATTTCTTATAATTAATATCATTATATACAAGAAAGAGAGAGAGAGAAAGAAAAATAATTATTATTAGTTATAAGTATTATTATATGGCACGGAGTTTATGTGAATCGCGCCTTGCAATTCTCTCGTTTTTGTTTCGCGTTTTGCCATTTGTGGTATTTGAACTGGCGGAGGGGAGAATGTCCCTAAGAGGTAATTTATTGACCGGGGTAAATCGCAAGATCGTCCAATTGCGGCCGTTCCTCTCCCGCGTGCATTTTGCAACCGTCAACGTGCTCGACGACTCAATCGTCCGTTCCCGATAACGGACGCGGCGTGCCGAAGACCTTAGACAAAATTTACTTTCGTTATAACGACCGAGTCTCGTTACTGAGAGCCGCCGAGCGTTCGCCGCGCTTTCTCTCTTACGTTGAGCGGTACACTGGCGGAGCGTCGATTCGCCGTCGTTAACTGCGGCGAGAAAGAGCGCGCGAGATCGCGCGCGGTAACGCCGCGGTTGCCGCAATCGGTTACATTAACTATCGAACCGAAAGATACGGGTCACCTTCGAAAAAAAAAGAAAAGGGGAACACAGTCGGCCATACAGCTGGCTGTATAACGGGTATACACCGACTCCGTTTTAGACGATCCGTAATTCATGACAGAGTTGTATCTGTAATGCAATCTTACGTCTCGGATCGAGTCACGCGATACTTGTTTCGGGAAAAACAGACAAGGAAAAGGGATCGAAATTTTTGCTCAACGACTAGTCAACTTTCCAACCGATCGTGAAGCCGATAATCGATGATCCATGACATTCGTTGTTTACATAGCCGAGAATCTGACGTCTAAACTTGAGAATTTCCAAGATTCCATTTCAGATTAATATCAATCGCGCTGTTTCTGTCTTGTTTTAATCCCTTTGTTCTATCAACACAAGACTGAAGAACATATCTGTCTGATTAAAGGGAAGATCGGAGTTAGTTGGCTATCGGGGTAAGTTGGCAAAGCCGATTATTTCCGCTAATAAGTTACTAAATTGAGCAAATAAGATTTTTAAAAATAACTTTGAAATCTCTCCTTACTTGCTTGATTCTAAAATCTGTTAAAGAACAATAAAAATAATCGATTTTGCCAACTTACCATGCTAGCAAA
The DNA here is from genome assembly GCF_010583005.1 of Odontomachus brunneus. Lineage (NCBI taxonomy): Eukaryota > Metazoa > Arthropoda > Insecta > Hymenoptera > Formicidae > Odontomachus > Odontomachus brunneus. Next base: position 1,383,010 of record NW_022639497.1, read on the forward strand.
CTAGCCCCGGTCTTTATACGATTGCGCGTCCCATTTCATTTCGGCGCGCTGACAGACCAATCGCATTCGGCTTATTTGTGACATTAGCGTAACTGTCAGTTGAGAAATCGCAAACGTATGGCGTCGTGGATGTCCGCAGAATATATTCTAAAATTGAAAGTTACGCGGCTTTCAATCAATACACACGAATAAGATTAAAATCATTATAATAAAAAGAAGTCCTTATAACTAGATGAGCGATTTTCAATCTCGAGCGTTTTGTGGGCTGAGAATCGTACACCGAAAAAAAGATTTTGTTGTCGAAACGAAACTTTGGAAGACTGAATCAAAGTTCGATTAAAATGGGATCAACCGAATATTTAGTAACTGCAACCAAAAAATTTCACATTGCCGCCGTGTATGTTTTGCTTTCTCAATAACACATACTTGACACAATTAAGAGCACCGAAATGTCAATCAAATCGTACGTAACAAATATTTTAGTTGCAAATACAAGAATAATTTTTTCAATGTATAATTCTCTCGATCCGTGTTCAGGCATCCACACTGAGAAAGAAATGTTTGGTATTTGTAACTATAGTCATATAGAAAAATAATTACTATAAATTATGGTCAAGACAACCATTTTTGTTAATTGCACTATAATTTTAGTGATAATAACCTTATATGCAATATAACCTTATATAAAAATATAATTGGACCCAATTTGGTACAACTATATTTTTTGGTTGTTCCAACACGAAGATAATAGTAACATGCATATAAAGTTATTACCACTAAAATTATAGTGCAATTAATTGACTAAAAAATGGTTATCTTGACCATAATTTATAGTAATTATTTCTCTATATAATTATAGTTACAAATACTAGACATTCCCTCAGTGCGTAACGCCGTGTGTGTACATTCGTGATTTATGTTACGACGTGTTATCGGCGATCAGATGACATCGTACGTACTCGTGGCCGTCTTCGATCGCATTATTGGAAACGTGACTGGTACTTTCGTTTGCAGCTCCGACAAGCCACCCCCTCCCACCCGCTCCTGGCTGGTTTGTTCGTTATTTTACGTTTATGCAAATAAACTGTATTCGAGTGGAATCGAGTTTCGTATATCTGCTGCTGTACCCCGCCCTGTCGTTCGTGCGATTAATCGAAACGGCTGCGAGCACAACTCGGGAAAACGCAAAAAGCCGCATAAATATAGAATACGTACGCTTTAATCACATAGTATCATGCGCTAACGTGACTACCCATTAAAAAGAAAAAGAAATAAAAAAAGACCGCTTCCCCGTCTACGTTTCTTATGTAACATACTGTTACACGGAGTCAGAAATGTTTAATCCTTTAACGGCAGAATTTTCCGATCTCTCACGTTCAGCGATATCGTATTCAAACGTCGAGAACACAATACCATCGTGCTAGAATATTGTTTGCCGGCATTACACACGTACGATGAATTTACTCGTCTCTTCCTTCTCCCACGCTTTAGTAACAACACTCGAAGCTGCACGTGTTCGCAAAGCGTAAATTTCATACAAAATCGTCGAATTGCTTCTTAACGTTGCGTATTTTTTATTTCATCCACGAACGTGACGGCAACACTCAAACGTGAGCTTACAAGTCCCGCTCTGTCGTCCGACGTGCGCGATAACGTAATATGATTATTTCAAAACGAATGTGAAACACGTGGTAATTATCGTAATGAACGTTTATATCTGTTTATATTGAAATCGTTACTTATTGTCGTACGAAATACGCATGTCGCGCTCGATATGAAAATGGCAAAGCGGTAACATTCGCTTCGCCGATATCATTTACTTTTAATTATTCGCTTTGCCGATATTATTTACTTTTAATTATTCGCTTCGCCGATATTATTTACTTTTAATTATTTGCTTTGTGTAATTAGTAATTGCTCGTGTAATTAGTTGTACTATAAACTATGAAATCCTACGCAACTTTCTACTCTCAATTGCGAATCGATCTACTAGCAACACGAAGTTACATTCATTTGAAACCTTATAAAGCGAACGTTTCTAACTTTTCGCCTTGATTCGCTTCATCATTCTCGATTATATGTGTATATGTGTATATGTATATGTGTATATATGTTTTCTTTCCTTCTCCGCCATTCCAGTCATTCATCACGTTTACGCCTCTCACGATTAGTTTACTAAACATAGTCTGCCACAAGTATTTTACATAGGAAACATTCAATCCTTACACTATAATTACGTTTACTGTTCTCCATCAATCACCTCGTCGCTCTTTACCGATAATGAAATGATTAAATGCCATATGTGCTGCATTTAGAAGTTTTATATACGAACGAGACGTGAGGCCATACGTGCCAACTCACTCACACGTGCACACAGACGTGCTTTCTTTGTTTACTAAAAGTACTTGTTGACTAAAGGTTATAGCACTTTCCATTGTGAATGTTAACTTTTATTTTAGAAAATCCTCAAAACTCTACACTTTATTATTGATTTAATGAAACAATATATGACATAATATTACTTAATATTATGAGAACTTTAAACATTAACATTACCAAAACACCATAAATCAGATATTTAAAACATTTACAATGATTTTCAATATTGTTGCGCAACAATATAGAATCGCGTCGCATTTAAAGGAAATTAAAAACTTAAAAAAATAAACGACCTTTGAAATTAAAAAACTTAAAAAAAAATAAACGACCTTTGAAAACCTCGAGAACTCTAAAAAATATGAAGTAATTTTAATTCAATATTTCTACACGTAAAAAAAAAATGGTTGACTCACACAAATCTGATTGTGTCAATACTGAATCTGGTTGACATGACCAGATTTATGCGTGGGCCAACCATACTGTTTTTTACGTGTATGCCCCCACAAACCTAATATTATAAATAGCTATATAAAATCGGAGTAAAAACTAATTTTATGAGAGTTAATAATTATATTCATTAGTTATCTCTCTATATAGTTACATATTAATTACTTACCTAATTTTTATTTTCTCACATACTTATTACCTACTTAATTTATTTTCTCTTATTTTATACTCTTGAAGGCTTTTGAAACTTTTAAAAGCGTGGTTTATCTTTTAAAAAAAAAAACTCTTTATTTCGTACTTTTTAATTATTCATTAAAAAAAAGAAAAGTTTGTTTTTGAGGCCATTTTCTCAGTTAAATGTACAAGTTTCGTCTTGTATCTCAGAATGTTTTTGAATTTTTAAGAAAGTAATTGAATTAAAGTTAAAATACCAATATCTGAACATATATTTAATTCTACATATTTTTATTTGTTTTGATCTTTAAATACAAATATCTAAACTATCAAAATAAAGAACAGACACACACGTGTATATATGTATTAAATATAATAGACACATGTATATATGTATTAAATATATTCTATGTTAAAAGTTTAAATATTCGCGTTTAAAGATTAAAATAATAATACTGTCCAGAATCAAATATTCAAGCATTGGTACTTCTATCTTACTCAATTTCCAGGTCACCGGGACATATCCGGGCAATGACACTGATCTAGAAACCATATAAACAACATACCAAAGAAAAAATTTTATCTTATATCTTTTTCTTTCGAAATATATAAAAACACACACAAACAAATATACATATATAAGACAATTGAGACTATATGAACTTGACACATCTAACTTCTACAAAATTAATATTTTCTTTACAGAAAATGTTAAAATTTAAAGATTAAAATAATAATACTATTCAAGATCAAGTATTCATAAATGTTAGTATTTTTTGTATAGTAGTTATTTGTAGTAACAGTAATTTCGTATTTGTAGTTTCATCCATTAATTAATTTCAAATCATATTTAAAAAAATGACTCTAACTTTGAAATCTCAATGAAAAGTTAATTTTGCAAAAGTCGGGTGCCAGGTTCACATAAGTTATAAATAGAGAACCTCCTTTTTAAGAAATGCAAGTGTGATGTGTTTTGAGCACATTTACTACGCGATACGTTATCATGATTCATGTGGATGGCGTTATAGCGTGGTAAATTAGATAATCTAATTGCCAATAAATACTGCGACGCGGACTCATGAAAAAATTTACCGTAAACTTGTAATAACAAAGTTAATAATTAAATTGTTATTGATATAAATACTCTGTGATAATCATATCTTAAAACTCTCAGTACATCCCAGTACAATTAAAGATAAACGGCATATTTTACACAGAATGTTGGGTCATTATCAGAATGTAGTTTAGTAATATCAGAAGACTTTTTTTTATAAATGATCGATAACGAACCGTTAGTCATCAAACATATACATATACACAACTGTACATTATAATATATAGTACACAGTATGTACGAAGAATATATAAAGATTAATAGAATGATTATATGAAAAATATAGTATTATGAAGATTCATTACGATGTATTCTTTAAGTACGCACACAGGACCAAACCTAACGCAATATATCTTTATGTAATCCTCCTTTAAAATTTTGCATTCTCATACGTATTACGTTATTCTACGAAAGATTAAAATTGATTTTTTTCTGTAAATAGCCACTCAAACGCCATATTCGCAACTGCTATTTATATTCTATGTTGAATAGCTTGACAGTGAAGTCTCTAATTAATACTTTATTAAATCAAACATCACTTATGAAATCGTACGAAGATAAATGTTTCTCACTTCTCTCAGCTTCTTGAGACTTAACCGTTACGAAGAGGATTTTCATTTATAGGCGTGAATGCATCAAACGGCACCTCGATATTTTTCATAGAGAATGGTTTTTTTCGCATTCCATACTTCCAATATATTTACACACACACACATACATGCGTATTATATTCTATACGTATTTGAATATTTACATTTTGTATGTTAACAGTTAATTCCTGTGCATATATCTTATCATAACTTTATATATAAATTACCCAAGTCTTGTAATCAGATGATTAAAAGTTGCAATATGTTTATCCCAAAAAGTTTGTAAATTATCTCCTCCATATCAAATAGGAGGATTCGTTTTTTTAATAATTCTCAAAGGACATATTTTATACGGTATGCGTATAAGCCTGTTCTTGTATAATGTAACCAATATAAATTTGAGAGCTTGACTGTCAATCAATCAATGGAAATATTCCTTTTTTTTACTATATTTTATATTTTATAATATTTTTATCACGAATTCTTTTCCTCTCCTTAATATCTGAGAATATCAGATGTAAGACATATTGCATATTGTCTTCTTTTTCTCTTTTTTTCGGATTGCTAAGTGACACCTAGTGTCTTATGGATACGTGTTAGGTATTAAGAGCGCACCTATTTATAAGACGCTAGATAAAGGCATCGTCAGTTGCGCGAAGTATAAGACACGCTTACAAAGTAGTAGTTTGTTATCAGCACGGCTATCATAGTGGCTGGCTGCTCATTTCGCTTGTCGCCAGAATAATCGATTTGACAGTAGGTCATACGTGTGTACATTTAAACGGTTTTACATATTAATTACGTGCACGCAAATAGCATCGCATGCGCATCGCGCGAATGTGCTAATTAATGGTAAAAATTATAAATCCGTTGAAATTTTGTATTTGCTCGTTTTTCTCTTTGATACCTAAACACGCTCGCTAAAGTACTTAGGTTACATTCCAAAACATCTTTTCCGAGGAAAATTTTATTTTTAAATCTATACTTCATGTTACATACACTATAGACTTAAGAGTAAAATTTTCCTCGGAAATTTTCCTCCGGAAAGAACGTTTTGGAATGCAACTTTAATATCTTTTATCTTTTTTCGTATGTGTCATCTACTAAATACGGTCTGTCGCTTTCTCGGGAATTTAATTGCTCATGATTGTTATCTCAACACGAAGTAACATGATTCATGCAGTAATCGCCCCACATTTCTTTATTGATCACTGACGCATATAAAAATTCGAAATGTGATTTATTTTAGCCAGAAGGTGCTCTATCGTAAAATATTTATTAATACAATACGTGTCACTATACTTGAGAAAAAAAGCGGTTGGATCGACAAAATTGATGATCACCGGCCAAGAAATATTGTATTATTAACAAATATTAAAACATAATATTGCATCTATTTAACAAAATACATGTTAATGCAACAATAAGTTGCATTAACATGTATTGAAATCATTATATCAACCGACCGATGACCGCCGATTTTGTCGATTCAACCGCTTTTTTCAATGTATATAATAGTCAATCTATATAATTTCAATGTATACAAATAGTATATAATACTATTTTTCATACAATATTATTATTATTAGTATTATTAGTTTTATTATTAGTATTATTAGTATTATTATTATTATTAGTATTATTAGTACTATTATTATTATTAGTATTATTAGTTTGGTTAGTATTTTTAGTATTATTAGTATTATTAGTATACAATATTATGTAAATATGGTTCTTTCTGCATTTCTATTTACGTTTTCTTTAAGTGGTTAAGGCAACGCCGTTGCATCGTAGACGATCGTTAAAAAACGAGAGCGATAAAAGCGCATGACGAAAGCTAGTCATCAAAACTATAATTTAGTAGCATTTATATTACTCCTATCCTCTCCCGCCTCTAGTCTAACGATTACATTATCTAGCTCTGGTACAATTGATCCTGACGTCGACGTTACGATCCGTAATCGCATGTTTTGTGACTTTCACGCGACCGACTTTACTCCAACATGCTGAAGGTGCCTCTCATATTGGTCTCTCGTGTTGCGTCTTTCCTTTTTCCTTTCTTCCTTTTTATTTCGAAGCGCCATCGCCAACACCTATCCGTATTTACGTAATAGTGTGCGTAATCGACTGAGGAAGCTACTCTACGTCGAGAGAGCGAGAGAGTCACTTACATGGGAAGTCGGGACTGGATTCCGACACTGTACCGACATGACTGTCACACACGACGGATTATTTCTTCTTTTGCATTTTTTCAATACCGATATATTGAATGTTTTGAGAAAAACGTCCAGAAAAAGGTAAAAAATTCAAAATGAAAGAATTCTTCGGAAAAGAAAGAGGAAAGAAAGAAGAGAAGAGTTTGCGAGTTCAAGAGGAAAGAGAAGTATATGTAGAAGAAAAGAATTTAGTCTCAAAGAGGAAAAGAAACCTACAAAAGTTCGAGTTTTTAGACGCACGCTTTCGAGATGAATTAAATGAAATGGTAGAACAATATTAATTATTCCCTTAAAGCTTTGTTAAAGTTTAGGCTCTCCGTTATTGGGATCAAATAAAAAATACGATGTTATTTATCTCTCTGTGCAACGCCATACCTGTTTAAAAGTATTCATTAATCGCAATCACTTAAAAATTAAGCTCTCTCTCTCTCTCTCTCTTTCTTCCTCTTCCCCTTATAATTTAGAAACTTCAGTCCCTCGATGCTTCCCTTACGAAAGAAAATATTCACGGAAAGTTCGTCAAAATAGTATTCGCTGATGACAGACGGTATAGATATCTGTCTGATTGGATGTTACCCGAGCGTTCATTAGATATGTGATAATCTGTATAACAACTATGTCGACGTGTACGGGACGAACAATTGTTATTCATGACGCTACGTGAGAAGTCAAGTTCTCCTTGTTATAGTCTTTACATCGCTTACCGTATGCTATTTGATTCCCTATGCACTCCCTAAGTACACTTATCAAGTATGAATTAACTACGAACGGCCGTACGTACTTTCGTGTCCACTTCAGCTCAATCGAGCGCATAAATACGCCTACGTAAGGTCGGCTACGCTCTACTGCCGGCCTTTGATTGATATGATCGATTGTGAGATTAGAGCTCAGTGTGCCAGTAGTACACACAAAGAAATGGTTTAGTAATATCAGCTAAATCTCAGTAGCTGATTCGGCTGATTCAAAATGATTAGCTAAAAGATTAATCATTTTGTTTCCATTGCTGAGTTGGCTATCACAAGCAGAATGCACTCGCTGTGAGATACAAATTAATCAAAATTAGAAGCGCATATATATTCGAGCAGCTAAAAAAGTGGCAGCTATTTCTAAATATCTTGCGCGCGTGAATCTTGAACATCCAACTCTGTAAGGAATTAATCTTACAAAGCTCGTGCTATCACTTCTCGTGCACGAGCATTATCTTATTAATTATCAAACACGTTTTGCAAAAAGCAAGATGTGTTATTATTAATCTGAATAGAAATAAAACTAATAAATATTATCTGTCTTTTTAATAAAATTAAGAAGAAAGCTGCAGAAAAATATAATTTTTAACTAATTTACTTTTTGTGACATCAAATTATTTTGTTAGAAATTTATATAATTGCGCGTTAGAAAATATGTATATAGCAGATCTATCAATTCATTCATAATTTGTAGTCCTGGATTGAATCCCACTTGAGTAAAGGCGAATTTTTCAAGTATATTGTAACATGGAATCAGTTAGATAGCCAACTTCAGGCAAAATAATCATATATTATAACCTTAAAAAACATTTCAGTTAAAAAGACAATAAAATTCTTGAAAATAGAAACAATTTTATTAGTATTGCATGTATATCTAGCAGCGAATATTTTTTGATGCAGCGCCTAAGTTCAAGGAGCTAATTGAGGCTCGATAGCAACGACATTAGCCGTCCTTATTTCAAAGACACATTTTAGCTATCGCAGCTGTATTTTAGCCTTCAGTTAATCCTTTTTCTGCGTGTAGCGTTGTTGTCGTCGTCGACAAAGTTCCGAAATATTAACCTCGGATCCGCATTCTGCGGACCGTTATTTCGACCTAGTAACGAGCAGCACATTCCACAACACTTGACGCGTACAATTAGGACGACGCGCGAATATCCGCGTGGGATTAATTCCTCCATGGCTACTTACATTAAAACATGTTATCATTTGCATTTGTGCCTTACCGATACACAAACACACATTGTATGTGTACGAAAAACTAGATTAACTCTCCATCAATAATCTGAATCTTTCAAGGCACAAGCAAAATTACTTTCTCGAATTTCTCTGAGGGAAGGAGGGGGCGGGGCCTGGTGTCCCCTCTTAAAAAAAGTTTAGGGTAGAGGAATCCCACTGCCCCAGTGACGCCAATTTCTGTCAGTGCGTGTTCGACCAGCGGCTTGTCAAAATTAGGCCTGTGCCCTCAACGACTCAGATTGCTGACAACGTTAGTGCTTTTGGATATTAGTGAATTTTTATTTGTCTCGTTTTTACACTATTTTTCTAATATTTGTCGCTAGCTAAAATTTCTATATCATTAGTAGAGGATTATTTACGAAATAACGAAAAGAAACGGCAGACAATTACGGTACCTTTTACGTGAGCGTCATTTATGAGTTTAGGAACATTTACGTTAGTCACATCTATATGATGACGCTTCATATTTTGTATAAGTAATCATTTTTTATGATAAAAATTTATATTTCTAAGCCAAACTTCATTTTTCTTTGTATTTAGCGCATGTACAAGCTCCTCTAAAATTTCACTATTTTCATTTTAAAATAATTATTTTTTGGGACCAATTCAAATGAGACTATATTCTTTTAAAAGATTATAGTCTGAAGTACAAAACGCTGCAATAATTTTTCTTAATATCCGTTTGTTGCAAAGTTATGAATTTTTAAACAAGTTTCCATTTTTTCCTCATTTCTATCCAAATTTCGTATTTTGTATAAACAATATTTTCGTTATATAATTTCGTATATATTTTCGTTATTTTGTGTAAACAATACGGTTTAACATTTGACTTTAAAACTTATTGATATTGTAGTAGAAATATTATAGTAGAAATTGATTTTGTAGTAGAAATGTTGACGAGTAACCTAGAATTTTTTCGGATTTCTTGAGAGCCTAGAACATAAAAATAACATAGGATGGACTTAAAAGTCGGATAATCGAACGCTATTTATAGACGAGTATACACACGTGGCTTTCGCCGGGCGTCGCGTTCTCGGCGGGAAACTCTAAGACGATTACCTCTCGCCGATGTCGATGCACACACCCGCACTCGAAAAGATTATCAGATCTTTATTTGTGAGTTTAGGAACGTATCCGTCTTGTCCAACGGGAGAAGTTGTTTTCCATCGGGAGAGAGAATTCTCCCACTAGACAGGACGGATACATTTTTGAACTCATAAATGATAGTTTGACAGCCTTTCTGAAAGCGAGTGTACAGTATGGTAAATGTAGGGTAAATGTATTTTGCGATAATTCGCAAAATCGCGGGTGTATACTTCGTGAAGTATGAAATCTGAATTTTTTGTTCACTTCTCAGAATCATCTCGTGTTTAACGAGATGGGAACGAATAGACCGGCATACATCGCGAAAGCATCACTTCTTGGCGTGCGATGTGAATGTCGGTACACACACATTTCTCCACATAGTCGTAAAGTCTAAAATCGCTAAAATTTTTAGCCACAGCTCTTGGCGAAACTTATTTTCTTTCGTATATGTTAGGTGTTTCATCTGAAACTCTCATTAACACACGTGTGGAGGGAAAAAACAGTTTCTCATGCAAATGCAAGTTCACGAAGTACGACTATCTGACTATGCTAGCCTTACTTAGCTTCATTGTGATATGATTCACGATGATACAACGAAACGTGCAACAAAAACACTACGAACTTCTGCCACACTTTTCGAGAAACGAGAAATAATTCTTGCTGTATTCTGATTTCAGGAGCCTTATCCAAGATGACGAGCATAGTAACGAACCTGGTGCATAGTTATAGGGACCTTATGGACAATCAGTCCGGTAAGTTTGATATGTTTTATGATATCACGCACAAGGAAGCTTCCTGCGTGCTTCTGTTCTCGATAAAACAATTCCTCAGCATCTAGAAAAGTTCTCTCTATTGAAAAAAATGTCTGTCGATTCATAAAAATTAATGGATTGGCGATAAGAATAATGCCAAGATATATTTGTACTTACACAAATAGCACGTGTATTATCGTCTCGCGACTTGTTTCATTCAATATCGTTACTATTACAAAATTGGCTATCTCCAAGCAACCGATGGAGATCGCACGTTGCAGTCATATGACTGTAAAGTAGGCTATTTGGCTTGTGATTTGATGGAAAGTATAATCTCGCTTGTCTTTTGTCAATTTAAATGGGAGCCTACACACACACACACACACACACACACTCTCTCTCTCTCTCTTTCTCTTTCTGATAATTTAGTCGCGTCATTTACGATTAATTAATCTTTTACGCTTGGGTGAACGATAATCCATTTTATTCTCAGGATAAATTATATTCCAAAACGTGCTTTCTATATTTGGAGCGCTATTTCGTGGTCGATATTTAAGTCTCTTGATATCGATCTTATGTTATTTTAATTAACTTCTTCGTGCCAAATGTTGATTTTCGATTTTTACATTGAACACAAATGTAACGTGTAAAAACGCACACAAATACTGTATAAAAACGCAAAATAAACGTACATTGCTTGAGCGTGTTCTAAAAGCTAGTTTATCAAAGGTACGCTAAAAACTTGTTGAACCGAGTAACATAATGATTATGTACATGTGCTTGTACTCGACTAGTTAAATGGGTTTGCAAAGCCGAAGGATCGCGAACGCATCACTTTTCGCGTTAATGGCGCAAGAAAGAAAGAAAGAAGGAAAGGAAATATGAAGAAAAAAGAATGAGAAATTCGCATCTTGAAAATTTTGTATTTTTACTGATCGAGCTCTCGTGTACGAGAAAAGTGCAAATTTATTCAATAGTCGGGTGAGCGGACGTAAGAATATTCAACGGGAATCTCACGCGTATTACAACCGAAATTTCAACAGTTTCCGGTAAGTCTGTTTACCACAGGTATTTTTACGTCCTTCCCGAATGGCACGAGTCAATATCGTGTCGTAATACCGCCGTCTCGTTTCTAATTTCTCTCAGAGGATTTCATTCGGAATCCTTGACCCTCCCCCGTGTTACGTCACTCGATCGTGTTCCTCTTCTGATCTCGCGAGACGTCGACGTGGAATGCTCAACACCTTACAATGCATCCTTGTGATGCACAATGTGCAAATAATTGAACAAAGTAGAAAGGACATCTTTAGTACACGCCAGGTGAGCCAGGCAAGCGACAAGCAGTTGCCTTTGGATCTTGTTAAACGGAAGTTCACTGTCTCGACTGGAATAAGTCGAAATAATTTTGTAAAAAAATAAGAAAAAGTACTTGATTCTCTGTATGTCGCATACAATATGTCGTAAAAAACGGCTGTGTTCTTTTGTTCTATGTATTTTTTATCATGAATTTTGAAAGTACGCTCGAGTGCGCGTACACTCGTTTGCTTGCCGGCGTATTCGTTTATAGAGCACTTTGTCTTGGACATATATTGCAAAACACGTCTAACATTTAATTAAAGAATCTGTCTGATGAAAACTATCGAAGTGTATTAACTACGTTCCAAGAGAAAAACTACGTCAAAGAGAAGGCCCAAACGAGCGTTCATTCGTTGACATTTGTCGACATGATAGTGCAGGATTCGACGGGATGAAATCATCGGTCTTATCTTTGATTAGGGCGCGCGAAGCGAGCGGGAAAATTGCACGGTCCGCGATATCGTGCCGAGAGTCCTTTGACGTTTCATCGCGGCGCAGCGCGACGTCAGCGGAAATCGATGAGTACGGTCACTGGTGCATGCGCGCGCGCGTGTGTGTGTGTGCGTGTATGTATGATGGCGAACGCGATATCCTTTTTTCCCCTTTTTTTCTACTAACCTGGACTTTCTTACCATGCAACAAATAGACGTAGTGCCGACAAGACGACGTCAGCTCGTGTATTCTCCGCCAATTGTAGGCCGTATAGACTCTGAGGCGCCTCTCTACCCCGTCCCCGACGATGGGCGCCCTTGGCGTCGCGTTCTTGCGTCCGATTTCGTCAAAGCCGTCGCAAAAGCATATTACGTAAAAGACGCGCGCTAAATGCATGGATAGACGGAATTCCGTGCAATATCAGCCGTCACCTGGCGTTTCGCTTCGTCATTACGTTGCGCGCCTCGTCGCCCGCTTGCACCCACTTTCTTTTCCAAACACCGACAACCGGCTCGCACTCGTTATTGGGACAACGCTCTCGTGCGTCGCCTCTCTTATCGATTAGCCTTACCGCCGCTATCAGCGCCGAGATAATGTTTCGAATTAAAATCCGGCACAGGACGTCGCGCGAGCGAAGTTGTCGGATGTTTCCCTTTAATGTTTCCCCACCTTCTTCAATTTCATGATTTCTTCGTGGCGAAAGCGCCAAGGCCATTCGTGGACTCGGTGCAATTCCGACTTGCAAATGCCAATTGCGCCAATCGGGATATTTTTACATATATTGCTTATATACAGAAAAATAAACACTGCGTTAAAGTAAATTTTATTTGTTTCAAGTGTTTCATAAAAAAGTTCATACATCCGTCAATCTATCATAAATTTGACACATAAGCATCAAGTTTATTCAAAATATATTCTAAACCCTAGTAAGTTTAACATTTCAATCAAGAATGTTAAATTAAAAGAAAAATTCAATTTACTTATCATATATAATGGAACTTTTGCCTTGATAAAATTTTATGACATTCTTGTAAAGACAATAAATTCTTCCTTTGAGTACACGATAATGAGCTTTTCTGAACGAACTGAGTAGTCTCCTTTCTTAGCGATAGAATTATATTTCTGTGTATACATAATATATATATATATATATATATATATATATATATATAACATTGCAAAAAATATGTATATAAAACATTTCAAGAAGGTATACGAGGGTGGTCTGAAAAGTTTCCGACCTAACAAAGATACAAGTCATTTTTTCTGAAAATTGTTTTTTATTTTTCAACATAGTCTCCTTGTAAATCTACACACTTCTCCCAGCGATGCTCCCATCTCTGTAACCCGTCGAAATAGTACTCGGCGTTTTTCTCTGCAAAATAATTGTTCACGAAGGTGATTGCCTCTTCATTTGACGAAAATCTCTGTCCTCCGAGCGCAATTTTTAGATGAGGGAACAAAAAGAAGTCGCTTGGGGCTAGATCTGGTGAGTAAGGTGGATGGTCAAGCAGTTCAAACCGTAATTCGTGGATTTTCGCCATGGCAACCGCTGAGGTGTG
>NW_022639497.1:1397112-1482664 GCF_010583005.1 Odontomachus brunneus
AACTTTTCAGACCACCCTCGTATATATTTTTTGTAATATTTTTTATAAATAAAATTAGTATGAATCATACCGAAATTGTGATATAAATTATTATAGAAATAGTAAATTTGACAATTAGCCTGGTATACGATATATAAAACACCTAAATAATTACAATAATTTTGTAATAAACGTGCATAACATTTTTAAGCAAATATATAGTAATTTTGATCATAATTCTACGTGGTCCAAAATTATAAAAGTTTTGTTGTGTGTGTGTTGCAATGTTTACTACAATATTTCCTCCGTGCACACCGAGCAAAATAACATGCATATCTGTTACAAACACCTATGTATGCGCAGAATTCACGCATTCTGTTTTACAAACAGAAAAACAGACGTGTAAGGGAAACGATATTTACGCTCGATCACATTTCGACGTATGCAAGCTAAACGGTCAAATTGCTTCATCAAGTAACAACGTGAATTATCGAAGCATATAAAGTGTGACGCAGAGAATATAGACGACACGCCGCACCGCACCACGCCGCGTCGCATCGTCAGCTCGTAACCGAGTCGTTGACCAATCGTGTCGACCAAGAGCCGCAAAAGAGTTTCGCTGAGAATGTTGAAAAAAAGCAGAGAGCGAGAGAAGAGAGGAGAAAAAGTGGTCCCGTGTATCGGTCCTCGTATCGGTCGGGTCGTATGAGCGCGAGGGTAATTTACCGGAAGGCGACTGCTCGTTCGCGCCTCATGCACGCACTCGCGCCTTTCTCTCCGTCGAGGGTGGATAGAAAACGGCGACCGATGTCCAAGGTGCATTTTCCAGGCTGCTCGGGACAACGAACGTATCGTTACAGCAAGATTCTCGTATCTTGGGATACATTTATTGTTACGGACTGCGCGTGTCACGTCTTAAAAATAATAGAAATAACGACGTGGATAAAATGCTTCGAAGAAGGAAAAAGAGAAAAAGGGAAAGAAAAAAATGTTAATCCACAATTTTGAATCAAAATCTTTAGGATAAGAGTTACGGGACATATGAATCTACGAAAAACGGCTTTTTTTGCTGTATGCGCGCTATGAAATATTAGTTTTTATTAAATTATCATAAGATCGCGGTTAGAAAAATAATAGAGCATCGAGCGAATTGTATTTGTGACGGTACCATTATTTATCAAATTCTCATTGCGCAATCAATATCACTATTTGTGTTAGCAAATAAATGAGTTCGTAAAATCGAATGCAAATTGTCCCGATGTTAATATATGTAAATTATACTTCGATACATACAATGACATGACATACGTAAATTATATTTTATATTTATTCTTCTTTTGTGCTTCTTTGTTGATCTTGAACTTCGACACCTGTTACAAGTATACATCAAAATTACGCAATGCAAAAAGATCATACTCGCTTTCCGATATACATACTTTACTTTCCGATATGCGTACGTCATATATACATATACTTTGCATAGTGTGCGATGCACACCGCGAGCATGGGAATTTCGTTTTGCGTCACCTACCAATCCTTCGTAAAATGTCTGCTCTCTAAAGCGCCGCGACTTCCCGCAACATCGCCTCGCTTCCTCCACCAGTCGTTCTTTTTTTTCCCTTTATTTAACGTTATTGCGTTCTCTTCGTTTGCTTTCAGATCCCAGGGTGAACGATTGGGTGATGATGAGCAGCCCCTTCCCAACCCTGATGATATGCCTGTCATACGCTTACTTTAGCAAGGTTCTGGGACCGAAGCTGATGGAAAACAGAAAGCCTTTCGATCTTCGCGGGATCCTTATAACATATAATCTCCTACAGACCCTCTTCTCCACATGGATATTCTACGAGGTTTGTTTTTTCTCTTATTGCCAACAATGTATAACTATTGTTATTTCAATAACGGTGAGTTTATCTAAAGAGATAAAGATATTGATCTAAAGAGATCGACACGGTTTCGCGTGAACATGCAATTACTCCGGACACGAGGCGTATCAAAGTACAACGTCATACGAGAAGATAAATAGAAAGATAAGAAAGAACTTAACCCAAGATTGGTTCCGTATGTCGTGTCTACCTATGATAATTTTATCTTGTGGAAATATGATAAGCGATAAGTGAATCTCTAATGCAAGGTAGTGAGTAAGAGAATTGACAATCACGGTGGATTTGACCGCGATTGTCTTTTCGCAGCAGAAAGTTGTCTTCAATTAATCCACCTCCGCGTTTCGTTTCGGCGGTCAATAACTGCACTCGGCAGTGGCCCAGTTCAGGCAGACAACAACACGATGTTCTTTATTGAGAATGGGAGAGAGAGGAAGAGTGCGAGAGCGAGCAGGAGAGAGAACTCATTTCAGCTCTCCAGAAATCGCAGAGGATCCGTGAGAAACAACAGGAACTTTGGACTTGCATAGCCCATTTATGAAAATTGCCAAAAATACTCGGAGATAAATAACCGGTCGCTCCTTTATACGCTCTTTTATACGACTTAAGTATGAGCGGCGAGTAAAAATCGTTTTTTTCTTTTTTTTCTTTCTTCTCATCGCCTTTCTCAGGTCACTCAAGTGTACGGCGGCCTGAACGATTTAATCCACGACGTCTGGAAGAATATTTAGACGAGAGTTTAGCGGCTTATACACGGCGTGTCTCTTACGATATTTGCCTATCGGACGAATCCTTCTTCTCTGGCACCAAATTACGCATTTAACTCGCGATCGAAATCTTGCTGCTGTTTTCACATGGCATTCGTGATCATGATACCGGCGGAATAACAAGACGACAGGATTCAACTAGAAATACGGCCAACTCACAATATCGATCACTATCGGACGCAGACGGAAATTACAATTGCATCGCGATATGCCCATTTACCGTGGCATTGCAGCCGGTAATCAATACGATGACAATTAAATGTACATATTTATAAGTAAAATCGTGTGTATATATTTTACATAACCGAATTGGAGCGCGTTTCTGTTGCAGAACATCCTGTCCTGCTTGAAATTTGCGAATTCCCTGCCCCATCCTCCCGGCCCCATCTATCGAGAATATTTCAATATAAACAATGCGTACAAATAGTAAGGAATGATTTGTTCTTTTTGTCGTCTTTGAATACATACAACTTACTCTCGACTCGTGCACAGAATTGGATTGCTTCGGCTAAGTTCCACTTGGCGATCGCGATCCTTGTTTCTCATTGGGTATTCACATAAATTATCGTTTTTTACATACTTTCAAGTCTCAATATCCGAGAAATCTTCTTTAATTGATACGTTCACTACCGCGATTTATTTAGAGGAATCTGAACGATTCAGCTCGTATTTTCTTATTTTGTTCATGTAATTATTATGTAAAACAAAAAAAGGCATGTAAGAGATTTAATTGCTGCCACTTTTTCGCGATGCTAATTGATTCTCTCGTTTAGCTCACTTCATGTGGGCTGCGGCTTGCTTCGTGTCGTTTGCGCCTGTCAAAGTATCAGGCAAATAACTGTTATCGTGTTGGTTAGCTCATGAAGAAAAGAATACAGAAGAGATAAAATTATAAGAATAGAGAATAGAAGGGTAGAGGAGAAAAAGGAAAAAGAAAGGGCAGACAAAAAGAGAAGCATATTATTTAGACAAAAATAAGGCTAAGAATGAGGTAATTTTATAAGATAATTTAAAAAGTCATTGTAATGATAAAGATGCTAAATAGCGCGCTATTACTTTAATGCTTTATTGTAATGTTTTAGTTATGTAAAACAAACTTGGTTTAACGGTGATAATGCATATAGAAAACAAAATTTCTTCCCGTAGCATATGTGCCACGCCGATAGTAAACAAAGTTAAATAAAAACGGAGCGATGTTTCGCGCCGACGCGATCCCAACTTACCCTTCGTCGGTCGATTTAAAGAAACGACGCGATCGTATCTGGCCCACGGTCAATATTGCGCACGCATACCGCGATACAGTTATGCGCGTGCGAGCGCGTAGCCGCGCGCGAAAGTAAGCGAAATCTCGTCACATCGAGGAGGAAGATAGGTCACGAAGCCGCTCATCGTGATACGCACCACGTTCCTCGAAAGAACGCATAGTCTAACTAATTTGCATTTATTACCATTTTTTGCAAATTAAGGAGCAGAAAACGAGAAATACTTCCTTCGATTTCCGTTGCGTTTCACCGTTGTACCTGTTTGAATTTGCCAGATCAGTTCTTCCTCATACGAGCCGATATCATCCTCAGCAGGTTTCGGCACTTTATCGCTACCAATATTCATAAAGATGTGGCTGCTTGCCTTCCTGTTGAGGCGAGCAACGAGCAAACTTTATTGAATATAAATGACGTTACACACGCTACAATATTCGCAACATCAATTTATATCGCTTGGTATACAGTTGCTGTTCCTGTTTACGTCAAATGCCGCTTTATCAAGACGTCTTAGCTTTAACGTGTCGAGCTTTAGCGGCGAGTTTTTCTATTGACTTAAAATCTGTCAAACTATATGGAAAGAATATTATAGTTTTTATTTCACATAAATTCTTTTCAATGTTACTATATGCTTTTAGTCAATAGATCGTTAGTGAAATCTATCTTGCTAAAAAAACATAGTAAGTTTTGTTAGAAATATAACAAACGTTTTAATTTCTAAGATATAAACAGCACATATAAAATGTGAAAGAACGGTTACTACAAAATGTTTATTCCTCGGTTGCAAAGTCTTATAATAATTTTTACTATAAAATTCTATTTATGTACGCTTAAGTTCACATAGATCACATCATTTTCTGTAAGTCTCAACATCCAATCTTTCTGATTGTATACTAAAAAAAGAATTTTGTTGTCGAGACATAAAATTGATAACGCCGAACCATAATTTGGTTAAAATAGGATCAACCATATGTTCGATAATTGCAACAAAAATCAATTGCCTCTCTCTCTCTCTCTCTCTCTCTCTCTCTCTCCTCTCTTAAGTAAATATTAATTAAAATATATTTTAAATATAGTCAAGTTATGTTATTAACAATAAGATTGGTGACGAATAATTATTTGATTGAACGAACTTACCTGTGAAGTTCGATCCTAATTATGCCCTTTGTCTCGTCCGGATGGATAACTATATAGTCGTGCTCCCGCACGCTTATCGACAACAGATTTCATAGTACTCCCGAAGGAAAAAGGGGGCGCGAGAGTTGTCTAGCGCCATCTGTGTTCTTTGGCGCTTCCTGCACACGCATCACCTCCTCACAAGTTCAAAAAATGAAAGCTAATCGCTATCCTAAAGAGAGAGAAAAATGGGCGGGAGTCCATCCGGACGAGACAAAGGGCATAATTAGAATCAAACTTCACAGGTAAGCTCGTTCAATCAAATAATTATGCCCAAGGTCTCATCCGGATGGATAACTATGTAGTTGTTTAAATCCTTGCGATTGGCCGGAATAAATTCTAGAATATACGAAAAAACAGAAAGGAAGATTCTATATTCTACGAATTTACTAATTATTCTACGAATAACTTTATATAATTAAATATAAAAAAACTTGGTAAACACAAAAAACTTGAATATTGCTTTCAGAGGAAACATTCGAGCAGTTAAGCCTCTCCTCTTTGTTTTAACAGAGTTTCAATTATTAAAGTAAAAGAACGGTAATTAGTAATATTAGACCTTGCTTATGTTAAAAGAACTGTGTTACTAAAATCTTCGGGATTTATAATAGGCCTATTATAAAAGTTTGCAAAAACACGTGATTCAACCGTCCACTCTGCCACGCGCTTGAATCAAGCGCTACGCCTTTTTGAGCTGCTCGTGAAGTCGATGCGTGACGAGTACTGTGAGCAGAAAACACAGACGTATCTATTCTTCTAATTCCTGTCTTATCCAGCGACTAATTGTTTGCGCTGTAATCCTTTTATGAGATTTAGTTAAAGAAATAAAAATTGAATTGCATTGCACTGGCCGTAAATCCTTAGTCTTATCTAGGTAACTTTCTAATAAATGAACAATACAAAGATTTTAGTGATCCGAGAAACGCGAGAAACAGAAAAAGACTGAGAGTTATTAATTTCTCCGATAATGAAATATGTGACAAACTCGACAACGACAGTTTGAATCCGCTGGCCCGTCCCGAAGACAAGAAGGAGCACCAATTTTTTGATGATAACACTCAAAGCACATGAATTATACGGGTAAATAGCTCCTAATTACTGGAGCTGGATCCCACACATAATCGTAACGCGGACAAGACGGTTTGAAAACTGCAAAACCTTTACACCATAGACTGACCGATTTCGTTCTGAGAAATAAGCGATATAGTCGATCTCATAGTATTAAGGCACGAATAGGAAGACAATTTTGGTATATTCTGAGCCAGAAAGTCCAGCACTTGCGCAACCGTTGGGGAGTAAGGCGATATCTCCCGCTGATTGCAGAAAATCCACCAGCATTTAAGAGGGTAAGAGTATTACTTTATGGTAGATTCCAAAAGGGAAGCTAACAAAGCTGGAATTGCCGAGGGTGTAACTAGACGGGCTCTGAAAGCGTCCCTGATAACTTCCCGATACCCAGGGAAAGAGTTCTGTACTCTGGATGATGAGCCCTGAAAGGCGAGGAAAGCAAAGATCGACTAGGAGAAAAAATTATTGTTTTTGAGATTGAGAGACGCCGAAATAAAAGGAACCAAGATTGTGAGGGCCACCAGAGCACTACCAAGATCCCCGTTGCTCCTTCGTCTAGAATCTTTCTCAGAACTCGTGGTAACAAAATAAAGGGGGGGAATGCGTAAAAATTTAGCTTCTCCCATGAAAGGGTAAACGCATCCACTACAATCGAACCTGGATCTAGAAACCAGGAGACAGGCCTCACATTTAAAGTTAATCGAGGATGCGAATAAATCCACATCAAAGGGGCCAAAGGAGTTAGCCACTTGACGGAAACCTTCCACGAATAGAGACCATTCGGTATTAGGCTCGACACTATGAAATTCCGAATCAGTAATAAAATTGTCTAATGAAGAAATATATGTAGCAAAGATCATATTTCGTTCTTCACACCATTGCCAAATTTGTCTCGAAATTTTAGAGAGTAGAGGATATTGAACCGACCCATATTTGTTAATATAAGCTAATGCAATTGTATTGTCGACACGGAATAAAGTGTCGCTAATCATCCACTTAAAGTTTAAGGAAGAAAAATCTTAGAGTTTGTTCACCTTTTAAACCGCAAAATATAGACGAAACCGTTTAGCGTATAAATAATATAAGAGAGACCGGCACCATAATTCGAAATTAATTTTCTACCAAGGACTATATAAAAAATTACTGCAATAAAATAGCAGATAATGACATTTTTCCATCATGTTAATAAAATACTGTGCTTTTATATGTGCGAATTAATTTGGTCAATCGTCCAGTTTAAATTGTATTAAATTTTATCAAAATCGAAGCATGATATATTTTCAAATAAACCATCACAAAAATTCTTTCAAAAGTTATTTACATGGCGAGACTAATATTTTATTCGGTGCTACTGCCTTCAGTACTTATTGCATGACGGTTAAATCGTTCAGATTTAATGACATAATGACATTAAAAAAATAA
Source organism: Odontomachus brunneus (assembly GCF_010583005.1). NCBI lineage: Eukaryota > Metazoa > Arthropoda > Insecta > Hymenoptera > Formicidae > Odontomachus > Odontomachus brunneus. Next base: position 1,404,667 of record NW_022639497.1, read on the forward strand.
TATGAGAAATTGTATGAAGAATTATGAGAACAATTTTTACCAGGGATAGCATATGTACGCTTTTAAATGGCCATTTAATCGTTGTACTATTCTATACTTGTATTCGTTATTTCTTTATTATTGTTACTTTTTTATAAAAAAAATGTGTAATACAATTTTAAAAAGTAAAAATTGTTTTTTATTGTGTATATGTGTACAATTATTGCACAATATAATTATCTGGATTCCTCTGCAGCAGTTTTACATGGTGTGTATGTGAAACTGCCCCATTTAATAGCGTACATATGGCCCTTGATAGAATTAAATAGCCTATCTAGGAAACAGAATCTGCGCGCAATCTACCGTCAATCTGTCGTCAGAGTCTATCGACAGGCTCTGCGCGTAGTCTGTCACCAATCTGTCATCAGAACAGATTCTGCATACAATCTGTTGTCATTCTGTCTACAGACACTGTTGACAGACTCTGCGTAAAATCTGCTCGCGCAAGTTTGGCTATGTGGGATTGTTGTATACACATTTCGCCCAACGTGACTGATTACCTCGAAAATAATCTCTCTCTCGCGCTCTCCTCTCCTTCTCTCTTGTGTATCATTTACGTGTTGTGTAACGCAAATTAGTATCGGCCATTTGTACTTGTTCGATGTATGGCAAAATTGTGGTTTGCACATTCCTTTCCTGAAGCAATATTCGATGGTTAGTCGAGCGTTTCGAGGACATCGAGCACGTCGAAGTATTCATTTACATCGGTGGAAAGATACGAAGCTTACTAAACAATGGGTGACATTAATTTGCAACCAACGACGTCAGTTGCGATTACGTGTGAATAATTATGACTTGACGCAAGCGTTTAATAAATTCCAAACATGTGCGAAATAGGCGCAAAAAATGGAAAGGAATAATACACGATTTGTTTTTTATATCCTATGTGTATATGTACTTATTTAATCAATTTATACTTGCATACTTGAATGTCATTAAAGAAGCAGTAGTCGTAATTATTTTCAATGATTGAAAATCCACTTCAGTTAAACTAGTTTACATAAATTATCGTTTTTCATACATCTGCAAATCTCAATGTCCGATTTTTCTGATTGCAGATCGTACTTTTTTTCTTTTATATAATAGTGTAAAAGAGACTTAGTTTAGTAATGTGGAGAAAAAGAAGTCTTGCTGTCACATGTGTGCGTGTGCCGCTGGAAGCGCAGAAAGACACCGCAAGTGCGAGGCAGTCAATGCAAAATTAATTCATTCCTGCGAATACAATACATGTCTTTTCAAGCGCAACAGATTATATCGCGCCGCAACTCCTGAGTATAATTGGAGCCATTTAGCGAATGAATCTCGCACTCATGGCGACCTCGTGGAACGTCCGACGCCTTTCGACCACGCGAATCCATTCTTAAATTCACGGGAATTTAGTTAGATGAAGCGTTAACACGAAAATTACTCTTCCACTCGACCGGCGGAAGCATTCGCATTAGCGCACGCTCAAATTACTACCTTCCAAATTCTCACATGTTATCGAAGAAGATCGTCTTTTCTAGATTATTTGATTTGCACATCTGAAACTACTGAAAAAAAGGACGAAAAGGAAAAAAATCAGAGAAATTGTATAAAAAGTAGGCGCAAATAACAAATAATAGTTTGTTATGATGACTTCTGTTTTACGATATGCGACACTGTCGCAATGGTAATTTAAAAATGCACGTTTTTTTCAGTATTTGATGAGTGGTTGGGCGAAAGATTACAGTATTCGGTGCCAGCCAGTCGATTATTCGTATAGTCAGATGGGCATCAGGATGGCGAATACCTGCTGGTGGTATTACTTTAGCAAATTCACCGAGTTCTTCGACACAGTGAGTATCGATCTTTAGTTGCCTCGCATCGCTCTTGAATAGCGTATAACGAATATAAAAAAAGAGAGTTTTGTTCGATAAATACTTATAAGAACACTACGAATTAAAAAAATCAATAATTTCTTGTCTGCCTCTCCTTTTCCTTTAAACTTCAGAAACAATCCGTAGTAGATTTTAAATAATTTCATGTTTTACCTCATATAATAGCGGAGTATAAATGAAAATGCACATCTTAGTTAGAAAAGTAAATAATTACAATCTCTAAATTATGAAAAAAGTTATGTTTTACTATTATATATGCATGTGTGTGTGCAAACTTTTAAATCAAAGAACTATATTCAAACTTTTAAATCAAAGAATTATATTCAAACCTTAGAAAATTAAATAAAAAAGTTATTGACGAGATATATTAGTAAGAATTGTCAAAGTAGCGAAAATAAAAGTAAAATCTACAACTTTCCGTCTTTTCTTCAGCTATTCTTCATTCTGCGAAAGAAGAACCAACACGTTTCAACGCTTCACGTAATGCATCATGGGGTAATGCCTTTCTCCGTGTGGATGGGGGTGAAGTTCGCACCGGGCGGCCACAGTACTTTCTTCGCCCTCTTAAACACCTTCGTACACATCATAATGTACTTTTACTACATGGTAGCTGCGATGGGTCCGCAATTCCAAAAGTACATATGGTGGAAGAAATACCTTACTACTATGCAAATTGTAAGTTCAGCGTTATTTTGAGCCACCATATGAATATGAAATGATGGTTACAAGAAGCATATAAAAACATATTATTAGAATTTGCATTTTATGTGTTTTTACGATCTTTGTTAAATATGCAACGACATTCACTTGAAAAAAAAAATTTAAATATCTTTAACATGTGCGCTATAAATATGACATGCATCACAGCGATTTTTTTTCCATACTCATATAAATCATGTAAGTCTATTTTACTCAATTAAAACATACAATAAAAACATATAATTTGGAGAAATTTTTCCAAATAATTCGTGGAAGCATCAAAGATTCACTTGTGTGAAGAAAGTATATTAAGTATAATACTTAATTGAAATTGTTTATTGACGTTTTTAGTAACATTAATGAAATTAATTAATTCATAAAAGATTAGGATAAGTAACCGAGTTCTCAATATAAAGTCTGATTCGCTCTTCAATTCCGTCTATTCATCACTACTGTTTAGAAGATACTTTTTTAATCTTCGTAATATCACATATTGAATAAATTTTTATCTATGGTGAACAATATGAGAACAATATGAGAAGTGCCATCATTTCCGTTATCGCTTTTGCAATTATTCGTGAATTTATCTGACTGCTTACTTATTCTGATTTCAGATACAATTCGTGATGATCATGTTCCACCAATTCCAATTGCTCTTCATTGAGTGCGATTATCCACGTAGTTTCATGATCTGGATCGGCTTGCACGGTTGCCTGTTTCTCGGACTGTTCTCGGACTTTTACAAGACGAAGTACACAGGCGTAGGTAGCAAAGCCTCCGCGAGGATGCAGAACGATTCATCCGGCGGAGTCTGCATGCCGGTCTTGGACGAGAAGTCGACGCACAACGGTGTATCCTCATACACGATTTACAACAAGGAGTACAACAGCTGTTATAGTAATGGCACAAACAATGGTTACGTCGCTAACAACAACACAGAGAAGAAACTCGCTTAGGACACTTTGCTGCCTTGGTGGATACTCGAACATTTTGTTCGAAGTGTTGTCGGTCAGCTCGTCTCGCTGTACTACAGTTACCATTCATCCGCCATAACGTCATCTCATGACAGGAGTAAAACGAATTTACGTGTGAAATACGCAAAGCCAACAACAAATTAAGTGCGCGTGTAAAGGGGATGAAGAGAGACGAGATATTCGTGAAAAAGATAAACACAACAAAACAACAGTGAGACAAATTTTCGTTATCTCGCTGCAACATTCTGCATCGTTAGCAGAGCGAAAGCTGTGTTCACTAACATAGAGTCATCGACGAGAGAACTGTTACAACGTCCGTTACAAAATAAAAAGAACGAAAAGAAGAAAAAAAAGAACAAGAAATGACGGAATGCGCAAATCATCGCTAATATCGCGCAATCTTCCTCTTTCGAGCCTTCGTAATAATGAAACGTGGTTTGTACTCGATTTGTTAGAGCCTCGTGACACCTGCTGCCACCCGAAAATAGAACATCGATAATATCGTCGGTAATCATCGATAATACGATAAGAGAACTAGCGAAGAGAGGAAAAAAGAGACTACTTTTGCACTTTCTGTATTTCTCGGCGCTATCGAAAATCGCTGTTGCTGCGGTTTTAAAATCTCTAGGTCGCGGATAGCTTGACAATGTGTCTGAGAGAAATAGGACTTGAGCGCAATGTAACGCCTGAGAGAGAGAGAGAGAGAGAGAGAGAGAGAGAGAGAGAGAGAGAGAGAGAACGCGAGGACGAGAGCGAGCTTAACGACATTTAAAGAGCCATCTACAATGCTGGGATTGGTAGTAGGCAGTAAGATCATAAGCAGTAAGCAAATTGATCAACCACGGTTGGTCGGTTATTAAAAGAATAATCACTGTGCTGGTCAATTTGCATATTTCTTACATCTTATTGCTTACTACCAATCCCATTGTAGATGGACTTTTAAAGCGCACATATACGCGACGGGGAACAACCGCGCAAGCAAATTCCCTGTTGCAAAATCGAAAACGGACAAAAGCGTGTTCGCCGTGCGTGCATTTTATTCGTGAGTTGTGTACATTTGTTTTTAATACGGCTTGAACATTTCTTTTTATGCAGTTTGGGACGCATTCGATAATCTAACGAGAGAATATTTTTTTATTAATTCCCATAAGTAAAATTTTCTCATTGAATTATCGATTACGTTACAAACTGTATCGAAAAGTATTCAAACCCGTTTTAGTATTCCGTTTTGGAGTGGAGTATATATAATTGAGTCGAATACGTATGAATGTTTCTTGGATAGCACGTAATTTTAAAATACTTTCCCCATCGAGACACATTGGAACTAAATCCTTTCTTATTTCAATCTCTCCTTCTATCATTATCACCGACTCTCTCTCTCTCTCTTTTTCTCTCTCTCTCTCCCTCTCTCTCTCTCCCCCTCCCCTCTCTCTGCCCTTTTTTTCTATCTCTCTATCTCTCTCTCTCCTCCCCCTTTCTTCTTCTCTACAGTCCCAATTGTGTTCAGAACTTGGGTGAATTTTGTAAAATTTAAGTATACAAATCGATTCATCCAAATCGTTATATACAATATCGTATACAGTCGTATCGATACTATATATAATATCGTATACAGCAAAGCCAGTTACATACGATTATTGATTTGGTGATCGCTTCGTGGCGTTTCCACTGATGTTAATTTATTAATTGAGAAATTGATGTGTTAAGAGGTATTGTTGGCTAATAATTAGCTAGTTAGTTATCTAATTCTCAGTATGTATGGAGTTCTTTATACTATATGGAAACGTTAAAAATTCTTAGCGATGATGAACCATTGTATTCGTAATTAATTAAACTTACACAACTTCCCTAATAAGTTCTTAATTCATTCGGAAGCTTGATTCTACTATTGCACGTGGTATATAGTAATGATGGCGATAATCTCGTAACAACGGTGATGGTGACAGTAGTGATGATAGTGATAATGGTGACGGTGACGGTGATGGTGATGGTGGTTAATAATAGCAATGCCAGTGCCAGCTCCAATGCCGACGCTGGTGTTGACAAAAATTGTTCGCTGCTTCGATCATTTCCTCTTTAGCGCGCGGCAGTAAGCCGCAGTGCGGCCTGTTTATTGTGCAACAGAACTGGCGCTTTAATCGATCGAAAAAGCACGCAACATTTGAGTCACGAAGCTCTGTAGTAGTGTCGTTTCGTAGAATCAAGCTTCCAAAGTGATCGCGCACTAAGCAACGAGTCTCTCTTACACGCGATCATTATCAAGAGTTGGATCATGGTTGCGAGAACGAGTCGAATGCAAAACGTGTGTTTTAATCTGCGTATGCATACGCGAATATATATTATACGGGGGAAAGGGAAAATGTGTGTTTAAAGACCATAATAAGTCGCACTAAGATTAGTATATTTATACACTTCCTATTTTTATGAACATATTATTTATGATGACCCGAATACAATAAAACACTGATGATGAAATATCTCGATTGTAATAAACTTAACCTCGGTTATTTTTACAAAACGGATGAAGTAAATTTATGAAAAGAGAAAGAGACAAGAACGAAAGAGAAAGACGTGAAAACAGTCTTGCGTCGTGTTTGTCATGCTCAACCTCCTTATGAAAGTATACATATAATTGATGCTTGCGAAAAAGAGTGCATTCGAACATCCTCTTTCCTCAGATACAAATTTGAAAGCGCACCCCCGAACGAGTGTAACAATTAAAATTTAATCCTTGTGTATGTGTAATCTGTTTATTCTTTCTTTATTTCCATAACATGCATATCATGCTTTGTATGATCATAATTCACATCATGTTAGTTTAAGAAACTGTTCTGGAGTAACAGCTCATTTTTAGATATTTTTTTAATTATGCTAGAAAATTGGCAAAGCGCGCGTAATAATAATGATAGTAATAACGATAGCGACAAGAGCGATATCCGTCTTCAACATGAAATTGTTATTTGATGTATCAATTAGATATTACAAACTGGCCAAATTCTTATATTTTTCGTCTTCTTTTATTATAAATTTTCTATACTTCTTACAAATCTGAAAAAGATTGTATTCATATCCTATATTCGCTCTTTAGTTGCGTGTACAACGATGCGGTTAAAATCGTCTGCAAAGCAATGTAAATTTAAACAGAATAGACATAGTAATAGTTCTAGCTGCCTAAGTTCGCATTATGACTGTAACAATCTGCGTTCACTTAACGTTTTCATTGTATATCAATATTGACTTCTCCTATAATCTCAGTGATTTCTCTTTATGTTAATATAGAAAAAGTTATAATGGCAGCGTAAATTCTGTCACGTGAGACACGTTTCGCCGATTGTGTTTGGTGAGTTGGAAGTCATTATTTGGAACTTGCGCGAACACACATTCCTCGCGGAATACATAAATGTATTTTCAATCTATCGCAATGCATTCCGAGATTAACGTTACACTCGAATCCGCCGCAGATTGTACGACTTAATCGTTCGTTGCGTCGAGACTTAATTAATGTTCATTAGCTTCCCTCGTCCGGTTCAACGTGCAAACGTAAGAGGAAGTCTTCGCTGTTGCAGTGAAAAGGCGCGTGCGTGTGAACCGACTAATTAAAACGTTTTCCACATGTGTATTTGTAAGAGAACTGCCATAGAGCGACGGAATTGGCGTACGAAGTCTCGCACGGGACTCGCGCGAGAGCACGAGGGCGTGAAATGAAAGCGATATAATAGACTAGGAAGCGCGTGCTCATCAAGAGTTCTCGAGCGACAGAAAGTTAGATTCTTCGCGTGTTTTACCTTACGCACACAATACTGCGATAAAATAGTGGAGCGATCTAGGTAGGATTGTTACGTTTTCCCGATTCTCTCATTCTGTTTGTGATACTGCACTGCGGTGCCGGCGGCGCGCTACTAATTGACGCGCCCATACAAAGGAAATGTTTTAGCGAGGAAAGCAACGCACAGCGTGTCTCCTTAGTGACATGTAGGATTACGTCGATCACGGCGATCTTGTAGTACTATCGGAATATTTCGACTCGCTCGATAGTCACTTTTCGCGAGCGAGAACAATAAGTTGCGCACCGTAACACGCTCGAGCAACGTCGCTTTATCGTTTACTACACTAGAGCCGAACAGTCGCAAGATCACGTATTTTACACTGATTTCTTCCCTGTCGGAGTATCGAAGAGCACACATCCCTCGATCGCTTGTTTCCTCTTCTTTACGCTTTTCCACCTGTATTGGTCGTTACGAGCGTTACGTCTCCAATCAGCCGCAAGTTGTTCGCGATTAACATTCGTAACGGCGGGCGATCGATGAACACTGTTGTTTCCTGTTATTCGCGAGAGAATGTCAACCGATTTCAACGGGTACTCTTACGCCGTGAGTTTTGCTTTGATCTGCGCAACGTGCGCGCTCGATGGCGTATTCGTTTTTTAACGAGCGCGGTATGTCGTTTCCTTTATATTATTTGTTAGTACATTTTATTTGACCGCGTTTTATTTTCAAGAAAGCGTAGCGAAAGCTCTTCTTACATGCATCACCACACAATATTTTTTTAAGGGAAAAACCACGTCGTCTCTATAGAGCCGACTTTGCGACGCAACTCTAATCCTTTATAATAAATCCAGTTGTTTTCCTATACGAAACAAGTGGCCTGTCTTCATTGACGATTGATCAGCGGTGAAGAGTACGATATGAAGTACCGTGCTTCTTTTTTTTTATCTTTCTTTTTATTGTTTCTAACAATATTTCATGTTTATCCTCATGCACGACAGCTCCCATGTAAAACGTAAAGCCACTTAGGATGTATGCGAGTAACTTTTTATATTTGTAAAATGATTAGGTTTGATGATATAATGTTGTCCGAAATATTGTAACATACGGGTCTCACAGAATCGCCGGATGCATCTTCAGTCACAGATTATTCGGTTGACTCGAAGTCGACTTTTCCTCAGTGAAATTATTCGTAGACAACTCGTCGCTCGAACAACAACTTTCTAAACATTACGTAGTTGTCCCGGAATCGATGGAACATGGACCGTCATGCGGTCTGTTCGAATTTACTCAGCGAAACTTCGAGTCAACTTTTGTCTGAAACTTGCAACACTTTATAATTTACACTTACTATTATATATTCGCGATTTTTAACACACAGTCGAACGTCAAAAGTTCAAAAATTCTGTTCAAGTCCGTTTAGGATTAAGCGTGAGACATAGTTTTGTTATCCGTTTTATTTTTTAATGATATATATATATATATATATATATATATATAAAATGCGTGGAGAATCTTTTATTTTAGATTATTAATAGTTTGATTACATTCTCAGTAAGCAAGGAACATTAAATTAACGTTTAGAAATGTTGATTTCATATGCATTGTTTGGACATTTTTTAATAATATTGCATTTATATTTTTCACATATTATTTTGTGATATGATTTTTCTGAATGTTGTTTAAACGTTTTAAAAACATTACAAAAAATATATTTTTCAAATGTTACTTTAACATTTATTTGAGATCGATGCAACATCTTAAAAATATTTCTGCCGATTAAAACGTTATAGCAACCCTATTTCAACATTATTGAAATTTCCAAATCGCGGTCAAAGTATGTTCATAATGATGTTTGATACAATATTAAACACTACATATTTGACAATATTACAGGTTCTTCAATATCATTGTAGCAACGTATTAATGATTTCTTACTTACTGGGTTCCTAGATAGCACAAAGAATTTAAAAAATGCAAAAAGAATTCAATCATATGTCACCAATTCTGAGTTCATTTTCAGATGCAAAAAGAATTCTTCAGAGTTTAATTCAGTGAAAAGAATTCTTTTTCTAAATGAACTCAGAATTGATGACATACGACTGAATTCTTTTTGAATTCTCTATGTTATCTGGGTCGTTACCAGATAATTATACTAGAAAATTGGAGAAGAATCGACTCCGAGTTATCAAAAGAATCCGTGATTGATAAGGTATCCGGTTGTTTGCGAACACTGTATACGATTACGATTCTCTATCCCTTTTCCTCTCGAGATCGCCGAATTTTCCTGTCATGAGCGTACATCACGATACAAAGAAATAACGGTAATCACGCATAGAGAGTTGAATTTAATGTCAGAGAATGACAAAATGTTAAGTAACAAAAACGACACTCTTGCGTGAGAAACAAATAGCAAGTGATCCGCACGTATCATTATCGTCACGATGACGTTCCGCAGCTTCATGTTCATTCGAAAGATCTAAACCGAAAGCGCCAGAGAATGCGACGATGAGAGGAAGAGAGCGTATCGCGTCACGTACCTAATGTTACGAGCTCTGTAATGATTCTCATTATATTTTTGTACATAATTGGGGAGAATTACGAGAGAATAAAGCAACAGAAAGTTAAATGAACACGTATACTTAGCACGACTAAATGGAACGCAGCATGAGATTCATCCATTATCTATGACTATAAAAGATACTTTTTCTTTTATTGCATATGTCTCAGTGCAAGTGCAATATTTCATTGTACATGTTTTACAATTATATCGATTATTATTTTCCAATTGTATACGATATATTATAAAGTGCTACTTTTTATTTAAATGTAGTAACTTCTTGGTAAGATTCTTTTTAAGTTCAGGAAAGAAGTTGCATGCTCTATTATATTGGTTATGTTAAATGTTATTTTATGCATAGCCACAGCAGAAATGTTCAAAATATATTATTGGGATATTCTAAATATATCACAATATCCCTAGAATATCCCATGATGTATTTTGAATATTTCTGCTGTGTGGACCCAGGTAGCAGAGTGACGTCAGAAGACGTCTTATTGACGTCAGAGACATCAATATGACGTCCTCTGACGTCATTCTGCTACTTGGGGATATACACTACATCATCTTATATAACTAACAATTTTAATTTTATACAGCAAAATTACTTGTAATAAATTATTTGGAAAACGAAATATTTGACAGTTCTTTCATAGTATTTCATCGATATCTTTCATTTCTCTTGTTATCATTCGTATTTGTTGTATCTTGACTTATAGCAGAAAAACGCCAGAAAGTAGTCGGCGTTTTATTCAGTTTTATTTATAGCGTGTTCGACTAGCCCTGGGTTAATCGTTCAGAGAGCGATTAATGACGTCATAAGTGTCTACTAGCCAATCATAAAGCTTATAAGTACTTACTCAACCAATAAATGTAGGCTGAATAACTCAGAGCCAGTCGAACATGCTATTAGTACCGCTTTACATGACTGATACGCCATCTACGCCCATTTTTTAGCTGAAACTATTTCAGCCATAGACATAATATATCTAAACCGAGCGTTTGCCTTTATTTGAGGAGTAGAAGTAAGAGCACGTAGAAAAGGATGCATTGCGTTTTGAGACGGGGTTAGGCGACAGTTTCCCGAAAAGTGGAGGGGATAATGTTGGTATCAAGGAAAATCTCTACACGATATAATTTAAAGATCTGTTCTTTGTAACTGCACTGCTGAACTGGTGCAATAAATTTAAATGAGGCAAGTATATGTTTTCTCACTCTAACTTTTTGCATTAATTCAGCAGTGTGCAATTACAAAGAACAGATCTTTAAATTATATCATGTAGAGATTTTCCTTGGTACCAACATTATCCCCTCCATTTTTCGGGAAACTCGCTAACCGCCGCGCCTGCATACTACATTCAAAATACACTCTTCGGACATCGTTCTTCCATTCTGAAACAAGCTCTTACAGGCAGCATAGGGCGATTAGCAATATAGTAGTATTACATATATGATTACAGCTGAGGCAAAAAATGACGACCATTTTTGTTAAGGCATTCCATATATTCACGTACTAATTTTGCTTTAACAAAGGTGGCTGCTTCTATTCACTAGGCGTTTTTAGAACAAAGAGACGTCATCAGAATATTTTTAGGATGTCTTTTGAAGGTGTGAGATGTCTGAAAATAGCTAATATCCAATAAGTTTATTAGATTCCCTACTCGGGAATGGGTGCATGGGAATGCATCCTTATGGCTCCTGCACACAGAACGCGGTAATCCTTGCCGCGCGGCAGAAATTCACGTGACAGCCAATCAATATTATGGTTTCTGTAATAACCTTCTAGCTCTTACGGAAAAACAACATATTGATTGGCTATCGCGTGAACTTCCGCCGCACGGCAAGCATTACCGCGTCCTATGTGCAGAAGCCATTAGGATGCAAACCCATGCAGTAGAATAGCAGAGCGTTCTACAGTTTTCGCTCGTGATTGCTTCCGCTCATGATTGGTTCCGTTCTCGTTCCGCGCTCCGCTATTCCGCTGTATGGGTTTGTACCCTTAAGGTGCTAAAACATGGGAGCGTTCCAGCGTCGAGCGTTAAAGCGTTAGCCAATCAACGTATCAAGTCCCAGAAGTATATTTGTAGTTCTTGCGGAAAGTGGCACGTTGATTGGCTACCGCTTTAACGCTCGACGCTCGATGCTCCCATGTAAAGGTACCTTTATAGCTCTCGCAAATCAGAACAATGCGCGACGCGACACACGATATGCGACGCGCATCGCTGCGTTCAGATTCCTCATCCGGGTGCACTTTATTACTAGGGTTGTATTCCAAAACGTCCTTTCCGAGGAAAATTTTACTCTTAAGAGCCTCCGCACAAGAACATCCGTAACATGTTAAGTTTATGAATTTCTTTGTGAGTTGATTTAAATTTAAGTTTACGTACAGGTATGGCCATTATGGGTGTTTACGATAATTCGAGTTGGAGTTAGTACGAATTAGTTTCACTAGGGCTGAAAAATATGATAGTCACAAGCATCTAGTATTTTCATGATTCATGACAACTCAATGCTGTCCGATAAATCGAGTAGAGTAGAGTAGAGTAGAGTTAGGGTAACATAGTGGATAGTATATGTATAAAAATTAACAGTATCAGGTAACATAGTTTCGTAAAATATATAACAATAATATTACTAAACAATGAGTTGTTGCATTTTAGAAAAATTAGAAGCACTAAATTAAATTATGAAAAGGTATCATGTATTTGTGAAATATCCAAAAGTAGAAAACAATTATTCTAACCTATTATTATTGAATATTTCACAAATACATTAAATTAATATCATTTTCATAATTTAATTTAGTGCTTCTAATTTTTCTAAAATATAATAAATAATTGTTTTGTAATATTATTGTTACATATTTTACGAAACTATGTTATCTGATACTGTTAATTCTTATACATATACTATCCGCTATACTACCCTAACTCTACTCTACTCTACTCGATTTATCGGACAGCATTGAGTTGTCATAAATCTTGAAAATACTAGATGCTTGTGCCTATCATATTTCTCGGCCCTAGTGAAACTAACTCGTACTTAATCCAACTCGAATTATCGTAAACAGCCTATATTGTCAATATTTAACGTAATGAAACATGTTAAGGTCGTTCTACATTAGTTGTCACAAGTCGATTGCAACTTTTGTTACAACAGCCAATCAGAAGCGTCAATAGCACCATTGAATGCCAATCTTATTGCTGTCGCAATAAGAAATGCATCTGCTTGCGATCGGCTTGCAACTAATGTAGAACGACCTTAAGCCAGCGGAACACGATGCTTGTTTCGTGCTAGATTGCTTGCTGGATGGAAATACTCTATTCTGGTTGGTCCGTCTTCAGAAATGCACCAAACAGAACAGAGTATTTCCATCCAGCCAGCACGAAAACAAGTATCGTGTGCTAACTTTAAGGGTGCGTTCATAATCCCTACCCGAGTGCACTCTAATACTAGAAGTGCTATAATATATATAACATATACTATAGGTTGCTTTCTTTTATTCGCAACAGATATAGCTGAATGTATCTCGTGGATGCATCAAGATTTCACTTTTTAAAGTTACTAGCTAGTGATGTACTGTCCCTAGAAAATAAATTTTCTTATTGGCTATTGGATCGTCGTATGTCCGACGTCGGGTCCCAATCGGTAATGTATCAGTATTGCTTTTATAAAAACTGTGAGAGAAAGAGAGGCAATCTAATAATAATATCAAATAATATAAAAAATGTCATTAATTGAAATCGATTTAGTATATGGAACATGGTCAGTTATTAGAGGGTAAAAAGTCCTCAGAGTTAATTTCAGATGCTATTATTAAAAACAAACCTTCAATAGCTCCCACATTTGCAGTATCCATCTACAACTCATTAATAAATTAATTTTTCCATATTTTTTATTACAATTATCCCAGCAAACACAAAATATTATTGTTATATAACATAGACGTAACACGTACTCTTGTTACTTCTATGTTATATAGCAGTTATGTCTTTCTTTGTTAAGATTGTGTAATATTTCGACTATATTTAATACACATTTTTGTACATTTATTGAACATATTACATCAATTACTACTATTCTTTATCCTTTTCATCCATTAACCCAATAAAGAAATCCTAGTTATCTTTGTTTTTATTGGTCAATTAAATATTATCTACCCGTCGAATAGAGTTTTGGAACGCAGCCCAGAGGTTATTAATTTTCCCAGGATTTGTCGTTCTCATCAGTTGGCACTATTCGAACGTTTAGCAGTTTGACTTTTAAACGATATAAACAGCGATTTAAAGCTTTATAGTCACAAACGGACTAAGAACAGGCGATCACGTTTTGCGTACTTTTAACTATAAACTCGACAAGTATATCGTAATTGTAACATTATTTAATTTATCTAAATGATAAATAGCAAAAAGTGTAAATATTCTAATTGACAGCAATAACTCTATATCTGACAAATCTAATCGTATGAAAACAAAGAGCTGCTTGTTGGTACTGTTTTATATCGGCCACGTTTCGTGTCACCTCTTGAAATATTACGTGTATGTATTTTTGCATGTTTTATTTCTAATTTTTATTTAATTCTATTTTTACAATATATTTCGGTTTTTATATTTTAGTATATTTTACAAAGATTTATTTGTGTAGATTTTGTATAAAGTTGTTATTGTTGTATATACTATGTAACTATGTACGTATTTGAAGGTCAATTTTGTTGTTCTCTTTTCCTTCTTGTCTTTTGTAACTAAAAAAGAGAGGGTTAAAGTTCTTTGTAAATATTATTATGCATCTATGCAGGAATCATGGGCAATTATATGAACAAATTGCTCTTTCATGCTGATGAAAATCGAAAAGAAAATGAAACACAGACTCTGGAGCAGCAACAAATAACTAAAGAAGATGATAAGTTATGCACACCATGTTCCGAAGGAAAATTGTTGGCTGATCCACGTTCAGCTTCACTAGAGATCAAAAGAACTCCTATCTTGGTAAGATCTTAATAATAATCTGACATAAAGCCAACTATAAACTTAACTTTAGTTTCAAAATTTTACATTGTTTAGAGTCCTTACAACATTAATATGCTGGATATAAGTTATATGGTGAATTACAAATCACAACTTATTATGATAAAAGCATGAAAGTAATAAATATAAATATTTTATGCTTAAATAGGTTGACAACACCCCAGTGGGAGTAAATAAAAGAGTGCTTAACGCAATACCAAAACATTTACAAACAAAACAATATCTCGAAACTAATTTGGATTTAATTATGCCACCATGGTCACCGAAGAAACATTTTATGGCAAAATGGGCAACTGATAACCAATCACAAGAATTGGTATGTTATTAACATGAAATATGTTTTTATTATAAATCAGCATATTTTAGATTCCTAAAAAAATATATTTACTTATAATGTATATTTTTTGCAGGAAAAAGAACAAAATTCTTCAACGCTAGATACAAATGTTGCAAAAACACCAAAAAATCTAACATTAATTGAAAAAGAACGTTATAGAATTTTGGGTCTTGACCCAAGATCTCCAGCAGCTGATTTTAGCAGAACTCCTATTTTAGTACCAAAATCTCTCGCGCTATTAAAGGCCCGATCACAAGATAACTTAAATCGCAAGGGCAGTTATGAAACAGATGTTTACAATCCAAGAAACTCATGGCAAGAAACAAGCATATCACTCGATAACACTGAAATGCAATTGTTGCCAGACATAGCTTCCAAACGCCTAAAAGAGCTAGATTCTAAAACGCAAACCGAATTAAATATACTCGATATACACGAGTCCGATTCGGATAATTCCGATTCAAATGTTTTTGTAAACGAAGAAGACGTCACAGTTATTAAAAACACAAACATTAAAATGACAAATAATAGATCATTAGTTACAGACAAATGGACATTTACAGAAATTGACAAACAAGAAGACAGCAAGGACAAACAGAATGATTACAAAGACGTTATTGAACAAAATATGAGATCTATGCAAATAAAAGAAGACAATAAAATTAAAATATGGCACGATTCGTCAGTATCAGAGAAAAATGTACCAAGTGAGATAGAGCAAAAGGAAATTCAAGAGAATATCGAGGGAGAATTATTCCGGGAAGAGATTCTAAAGGAAAATATAATGCACGATGAATATCTTGTAAATAGTATCTCTCCATCAAAATTTATAAAGATCGAAAATATCCAGAAAAAGGAAGACGTAGGAGGAGATATAAAAAAGATTCCTAAAACAGATGCAAAATTGAAGTCAGACGAGAAAAAGATTTATAGCCCGGATAGCAAATATTGTAACGAAGTACCCAAGGTAATTTATAAATACAAACAAATCCTTCCTTCCAATAGCACTACAACCTAAGTTGGGCCAAGGTCTATCTCTCTTTATGTGGCACGTAGATCATAACACAGGTATACGGGATCTACAGTTTTAACGCCGATTCCGAACGGCAGATTTTGATCTTCGTGGCAAATATACAGTTGAAATACAGTTGTTACCAGACATAACTTCTAAACGCTTAAAAGAGCTAGATTCTAAAACGCAAGCCGAATTAAATATATTCGATATATATGAGTCCGATTATGATAACTCCGATTCAAATGTTTTTCAACAATTTTTCAATGCTAGACACAAATGTCGCAAAAACACCAAAAATCTAACAGTAATTGAAAAAAAGAACGTTATAGAATTTTGGATCTTGACCCAAGACCTAGCAGCTGATTTTACTAAATCTCTTATAGTGCCAAAGTCTCTTGCGCTAATGAAGGACCGATTCACAACATAATTTAAATCGCAAGGCAGTTATGAAATAGATGTTTATAATCACAGTTATTACAAACAATTGATCAACATTCTTGGGGGCTTGTCGAGCCTCCAAAGAGGAACTACGAACGCACGAAAATTTTAGATTTCGCCTGGGATCGGATCCGAGACCTTTAGCACGGCAGACCAGTGCACTATCTGCCACGCCACGCTCGCACTCAAATACAAACAAATACATATTTGTATAAATGTTAACTAAATCTCTAATCTGTTTCAGAATCGGACGCCTCTTGGCAATAGGTCTAATAACGGTATAACTCAAGGAATACCAGCAAAATCACCGCAACAACTATTAAAAAATAAGACTTTAATTACTAAAGTGCAGCAAGAGAACACACCACCCTATAAAAGTTACAATGCAAAAACTAAAAACGGAATTCAGTGGGACCCAAATTCTTCAATTATCATATAAATGATACATTTAAAACGATAAAGAAGGTAATATTTAGTTGCTATTTTTATCCTAAGACTACACTGATGTTATTTTGTATTGCAACTTGTAAGACTTAATTTATATTTAAATATATTTAATAATTATAAAATGAATTAAAAATTTGTGTATACAATCCTATACCTAAGAATGAAATTTGGCAAAATTCTAATATTTCATAGTTATTTATAAATAAGATTTTGTCATTATTTTATACTGACATAATAAATACTTGCCATTTTTCCGAAAATAGAATAATTAGAAAATTTATTTAGGATTATAAGGAAATAAAAATAAAAATTATTACTATATATATATTTCTAATATATTTATTAAATATAAAATAAAAAATTCGGACCAATATACACAAATAATCCTGAACATCTAATGTTGAATTTTGTCAGACATTCAATGTTTATTTAAATATTTTCTGCATCGCTGTGCGAATATGCGATTTTGCCATTTGAATAGAATGTCGAAGATCTTCGCTAGGTTGTATCAAATGTGTTACACTGGAAAAATATTGTAGAAACAAGTGATTAATACATATAATGTTTAAAATATCATAAAGTGCACCATGTAGTATGCTCCACAGTATAATAATCAATGTTATTCAATTGGTTTAATCGCCCATTTTTTGTCAAATTTGACTTTAGTAATTTTACATATTTCATTTAAAATACAAATTAAAACAAGGCATACATGCATCTATATCGTTAATTAAGATATTCTGTGTACAGGTGAAGTGCATTAAAGAAATCCTTTCAGAAAAATTTATATAGCCTAAACCTCTAAAATGTAACTAGTAAGTGAATCGACTAGTCATAAACGAAAGTTATTAAAAGTGCAATTTGCTTAATTATTTATCTTTTCAGCTGTATTTAGAAAACAATAACTTAGTAAACGCTCACATTGTAAGTGAAATATTCTATCAGATTTCTTATAAACTTGAAAGTATGCTTTAATCACAGATAATAATCATTGATTGTTTAATAAAATGCTTCATTCCATTGAACATAGCCTTTTTGTCATAATCCTGAAAACACAACTCTGACTTGAACTCTAAATGCTAGAAAGAAATCCTTGAAAGGATAAACATGTGGCATACGAAAGTCATAGTTTAAACCATAACTCTAAATTACAATAAACACCAACACAGATAAATGATAGATGTGCAATGAATTTAAAAATGATATTCATCTACATCTTTCTACACTTCAAGAGGACTTCTTTAATGCACCTTACAGTATAAATAATATGATAAATACCTACTTTGGATTTTTTATGACTATCTTCTTCTTGTCATTGTTAGATCTCTCCAATAATTTAACAGTAATTCCACTGTTTACCTTCTTTACATTACAAAATACATTAGTTTTTTCAGTGGAATTTAATCTCGCTATATTCCTAGTGTCTATAATCCGTGGCCAGCTGATCTTAACTTTCATGTCATCATTAACAAGTTGTCCTTTATAATTTCTCTTGCGCACGTTCGATCTCAGATTTTCGCTCGACCGAGAACTTCCTGCTTGTATTACTGCTTCAGTCGGTTGATACGGTGCTGATAATGACTCCCATTCAGATACAGTGTTGTTACTACAGCTGCTGTTCCAGTTTACTGGCAAACTGGGCTCAGATACAGATCGTGGATCTATATCCTGAGGTATTCCATCACAGATAGAGGAAATTGTTTCTCCAGGATAACAGTGTTTGACTCGTTCTTCAGTAAGTGGTAAAGCTGGTGTCCTTTTTTTTCTATGATACTGGTCTCTGCAATTATTATACTTTTATATACAGTTAATATACTGAGATTCTGCAGAGAGAGAAATCTATCATCTCATTTATCATGTTACACTAGTTAATATGATCAATATTTACTCAACAATGATAATAATGAGTAAACATACCTCGGGACGAACTTATCAACTTCCGGATTTGTCAAATCTGTTTGATTTCGTTTTATCCGTGTGGCCACATCTTTACGACGTTGGGTAAGTTTCGCCTTTGTTTCAGATAAAGTTTCTAATTCAGGGACATAAAAAACATGCAGAAGACCCCCGAAGAAATTTTTATTGTCGATGAATCGTTTTGCTATTCTGTATGAAAGATTTCATTAATTAATCTTCTGTTTCAAGTACCATCAAGATAATAGCTATCTTTTTGGAATAGAAATATATGATACCTTGCGCTCTGGATACGTGCATAATGTATATGATATGTTTCAGTAAACTCTTCCGATGGATACTCAGTCACCAACTGTATTGCTTTTATATCTCCATAAGGACAAGTAAGCTTTTTTACTTCTTCACCTAGCTTGATATTTGGCACTCCACATATTAGCAAATGCTGTGATTCGTCATTAATTGTGTAAACCTGTTACATAGAGCTGGTACGTCAAGGAAATAGTTTGCGAGGAACCAGTTAGTATGGCTTGTGAAAAAAATTGTCCAAACTTACAAAATCTTAATTTTTTAAAACTTAAAACTATATAATAATTATTATAATTGCAAGAGAGCATTAGTCCCATTAGTCCACAATAGATGTAGTGGTAAAATGACCAGATATCCAGTTTTCTCCAGAACAATTTTTCATCCTTTGTCTCAGAATTTTTTTAATGCTATTTGGGACGCCAATTTGTTCTAAACTCAACCAAACTGTCCTGGTTTACATAGATATAGAACTCAAACTACATACACAAAGTTCTTTTACTATTTCACAATCATGTAAAATTTTGAGTTATTAATTAAAAATTGGCAAATGACTATACGCCATTTTGGCTTTTTTGCCAAAAACACTTTTTGACAGAATTTATATTACATTTTTAGTCTTAAAGCAAAACTATTGTGGATCGGGACTTGACACGCATCTCGGTACCTTACTTAACTTAGCCTACCATAACACAGTAACAGATAAATTGTAACAAGGCGAATAATGTGAGAAATTCAATGCTAGAGTAGGATACAGGTCCCCAACGCTACCTTGACAGATGTCAATCTTTTCCCTTGCCTGTAAGGTGGTCGGGTTTTACACAGTTTTTGCTGCACATGATGCGGCATGTAAGTTATCGTGCATTTCTGCTCTGCCATAGCCTGTTGTCTGATACAATTATCGTATTTCAGCACTAAACACAACAATGAAACTAGAAAAGAGATTTGCAGGTGAAAAAAGTGAGTAATCAGAAAATATAAATATATTGTGTTGGTAAGTAAACACTTGCTTTCCCCACTTACTAATCAATATTTGTTTAATATCTTTCTCTCTTTGGGGTGCGTTCAGAGAGCCATAAGACGAACGAACGAAAATGCTGTATGTAAGCGTTAACGCTATAAGCGAAAAAGTGTACACAAAGCGAACGCACCCTACGTGACATAAACTATAAATTTTCAGTATTGGCAGTGAATTTCGGAACGCAGCCAAAGTAATGGCTCCTGAGAGTCGATTGTGTATCTCGAAACGGAATGAAAATTACAAAAGTGAGCAAATTCACTAGACATTGACCAACAAAGTTATAAATATTCTAGTAAATTTGCTCACTTTTGTCATTTTTATTCTGTTTTGAGATACACAATCGACCCCCTGCACACAGGATGCGGAATGTTTGCCGCGCGGTGAAAGTTCGCGCGACAGCCAATCAATATGCTGCTTTCCGTAATAACCTTCTAGCTCTTATGGAAAAACAACATATTGATTGGCTGTCGCGCGGACTTCCGTCGCACGGCAAGCATTACCGCGTCCTGTGTGTAGGAGCCATAACATATACTAGTGTTTCTAGTAATAGAGTGCACCCGGATGAGGAATCTGAACGCACCCAAAGAAGATTACTAGGAAGGAAATTTATAGGTTTTATATTTGTTTAATAAGTTATGTTAGAACGCAAAGATTGTGCTGTGTTCCAAAATTCATTACCAAGACTGAAAAGCTATAGTTTATGTTTATATTATAAATTTTCACGCTATCAATAATTCTGAAACACACCCAGAGTCTCTCTCTCTCTCTCTCTCTCTCTCTCTCTCTCTCTATAGTTCCAGGTCTGTATTCAGTAGCCCTTTCACCACACATAATTACATCCAGCAAGCAATCCAGTACGAAAACAAGTACCGTATGCCGTTGGCTTAACATTGGAATAGCTTAAGTCCCGATCTACAACAGATGTAGTAAGCTTTAAGCCGTAAGAAATTAACCAATCACAATTGATTACTCCTCTATAATTCCGCTGTAATTGGTAAATTTCTTAAGGCTTAAAGCTTACTATACCTATTGTAGATCGGGTCTAAAAGAACAAGTCTAAAAATAATAAACAATTCATATCGGATGCAATCTATTAGACGCTGCAAACACTTTAAAGCGTTTAAAGAGAAACCATGATTAGTTTATACGGCGCTTCAAAGTATCTGCAGCGTCTAATAGTTCATATCCATCATCTGTGCTTTGCACACAAAGTGCAACAAAGTGCAATTGCATCAGCAGCCACATGATTGGTCTATGATGATAATACTCAATTTACAATATCTCGCTTTTGATGGAAATTAGTGCGGATCACACCAAGAACAATTTTAATTATATCATAAATTTTACTCTCATTTACATACGCATATCGTTAGTCGCATATAAAATTTATTGAAAATTCGATTTAATAGTTCCCAAGGCGACTTCAAGTTTATCTATTTATGAAGCAATGGCGTTGAGGTTTGAGCCGTGACAACACCTTTAGCCAAATATTAAAGGAAGGAAGGAAGGAAGTTTATCTATTTAGAAACACCAATAATTTCACCTGGAATTCTAATTATAATTCAAGCATCCTGTCAGTCGAACGCAAGTTCATAAAAAAAGTGAATCTAATTTAAAAGTACAAATGTCTATACTAAACTAGATTGCTAACCAAAACTTCGGACTTGTGTCGCATGAGGTTTCCGGTTGTATACGAGAAAATGGCGACGGTCTTGTGTGTGTGACACGTGTCACTTGTGTGAGTATCTTACAACGTTCAACGTGAGTCAGCGTAGCCATTAAATTACTGTCGTAAAACCAAAAATATCAACATCTTATTGAATAAAAAAATGTCGCAAAAAAAAATAAATGGTATTGAACGTTACTCTGAAAATGTGCTCTGCTCATTTTCAACAAAAGAATTTTATGACTAAACGTAGTAAAAATATGTAGCGGTAGCGGCCATTTTCTCACATACCGGAAACTCTATTGGACGCAAGTCATGCTATGCTTTTAGTGCTATGCCTGTTAGCAATCAAGGTTACATTCCAAAACGTCTTTTCCGAGGAAAATTTTACTGTTAAGTCTATAGTGTATATAACATGAACTACAGATTTAAGAGTAAAATTTTTCTCGAAAAGTGTTTTGGAATGCTACCCTAGTTTAATATAGACATCTATGTTTGAAGGAGTATCACTTGAAAACCCCAGCGATCTATTTTTTACAGGTGTATCATAGGCGTTTTTTGGTTTCGTAATCACGGTAATGTTTGGTTGGTTAGTTGGCGCACTTATGGCTCCTGCCCACAGGACACGGCAACGCTTGCCGCGCGGCGGAAATTCGCGCAACAACCAATCAATATGTTGTTTTTCTGTAAGAGCTACAAGGTTATTACGGAAAGCAGCATATTGATTGGCTGTCGCACGAACTTCCGCCGCGCGGCAAGTGTTCCCTAATAGCACACATGTTCAAAAGACGTCCAGAGAACATCCAGAAAACATTCAGAGGACATTCTATGTTCTATGGATATCCAGTTCCCTATGGACGTTCCCTGAACATTGCGTGCTATTAGGGTTGCCACGTCCTGTGGGCAGGAGTCATTAGTCCCAGTTCCATAATCTCCAGTTAACTTAACTGGCTGGTTATTCTATTGGACTTGATCAATCGCATTTGACATTGGCTGCATTCAGCAGACTCAACAGTTGCACAACAGTTGAATAATTTGTCAATGTAATTGGTCTAGATTTAGGGATCTAATAGCAAGAACCAATAATCGTTGATTGCTCACTGAGCGCTTTTTCTACTGAATGCGCCCATTAAGAAGAGTTAATCAAAATTAACCAATCACTATTGGGACTTAACCGGTAGTTAAAATTAAACGGATATTGTAAAACTTGGCCTTAACGCCACGAGCGTCATTCTATCTTTGTTGCTCGAGGCGTTACGAGCGTTAAGTGGATCAAACCAACCAACCAAACGGTATCGTGGTCACGAAACGAAAAAACGCCTCATGTTATACTTTGTTTACGCTTCAAGTGAAATTAGTATATATTCGACAATTGATGAAAGAGAGAACGAAATAGAAAGATTACACGAGAGTTCAGAAAGTGTAGTTGCGAAGAACAGAACTCGATAATATCCTGTGTCGCCATCTTCCATTTGACGACGCGCGTCGACGTCGCTCTATCTCTGTTTCTTATCGCATATTAAACAGAAACAAAATGATATTCGCGTCAACACGAGCGCCAAATGAAACGTTAAGTTGTTTAACGTCGCAAGTGATTCAGAGTGACTGATAGACCAATTATATTGCATCATTTGATATTCGGAAGTGTTTGCAATGTCAAACGGACTCTGGTCGTAAAGTAACTACATAGCCTTGACACAGGCGCTGATATCTCTGTCGACGCTCCTGTGCCCCTACCATCCACCACAAAAACTGCGCTCGGCGCGTTGCATGCTTCAAGCGGCGGTCCGTCCATACTCACGTTCGGCCGCACCCGGCGTTGCGCTCTTCGTTTTTATCGAAATTTTCCGTGGTGTCGACGACGCGCTCACATCGGACAACGCGCAAACGATTCCAGAGCGATCAACAGACGAGACAACAGCATCGTACGACGCGCTATCCGGCGCTATCGGGTAAGTACATTGAATGTTAGGTGTGCGTTGTTTCCGCTGACTGGCTGGCGCGACGCGTCGAGTACAACGAGCTGTTGGCGCGCGCGACCGAGAGACACCGTCACGCGAGAAAAAGAGCGTCGTGTACAGCCGCGTCCGTTTCGATTCCGAAGCCTGCTGAGCCGTGCAAAAGTAGGTGACACAACATGTGCCGAAGCCGTCGGACAACATGACGCGCAAAAGCAGACGTCGACAAGGACATCGGTGCGCTTCGATTCGTCACAGCGAGTTCGATCAACAGCGGAAGATCAAGAGCGCGTCGGCGACCTGGGGCCAACCTGCCGTCGGCGCGCTTTGTCGCAGCTTCGCCGCGGCCGATCACCGCGTCGTGCTCGTCGAAAGCGAGCGACGTCGCATCCGACGGAGATGATCCGACGGCGAGAGCTACTCGTGGTGCAACGCACAGCATGATCGATGCTCGCTTATCAATAGACGCAAAGGTCCACGAGATCGGGCAACGACGAGCGCGAGCGGCGCGACGGTGCTATTGTCACGACGATATCGGCGGATATCGACAACGTCGGTCTGATGACAATAACGTTCCGCGACGCGTCGGTACCTCACAGCGCGCGTTCGCTACGAGAGATCAGCGAGAGCGCAGCTGAGAGGCCGGCGACGTACGTAGCCGCGTATGCCGCGTGGTACGTAGACTCACACTCACACGACGCTGGGCCGCTAATACGTGCGCATCTCGAGGCACGGACATAGGCGCGCGCATGCGCAGACGCATTCGGTTCGCACCGGAGACGCGCTGCGAACGTGTGCCTTCGCTACTGCTGTCGCCGCCGTATTCGCACAGTTGCCGCGGCTGTGCGAGGTTCGTTTGTGCGTCCGCCCGCCCGTCCGTCCGTCCGTCGCTCGCTCGTTGGCTCGTCAGCCCATTTGCTCGCTCGCTCGCTCGTTGGCGCGCCCGCGCGCATCTCTCTATCTCGCTGACATTTCGGAAGTTCCATCCGCGCCGCGTGATCCGCGCTCTTCTCCCGATCGCCACGGCCCGCTTGCGTGGCAGACTTTTGGCCGGGAAATCCGTCGACTCGCAACGGAGTTCCCCGACGACGGTGCGCGCTTATTACGCGCCATCGGCACGCAGGTAAGCAAGCAAGCACGCACGCATACACACACATACGCGTGCGCGCGCGCGCGCAACATACCGAGTTCGGCGCGCGGGCTAACATCTCGCGTCTCCCCGCCGACGGAAAAACATTTCCAGCGTCCGTGGTGTCCGCGACACGGTGCGCGGTGGTCGCACCGATCAAGTGTCGAGTCCGTACGACGTTGTTTACGGGCGCGAAAATTGGCCGATCGTCCCTCAGCACCGGCTGAATGGCGAGCCGGACGGGTGCGATTGGCTAAGGACCGGCCAATCGGCACTCGGTTATAACCCGCGCGACGTCGACGCACCGGGAACTTGCGAGTTCGCTTCTCTCGGTGCGTAGTCGTGGTCGGTCGGCGGGCCAGCATTTGTTCGCGCCGAGGGTGTGAAACGCGTCGCACCGCAGTTCCCGATGTTCGATCCGCGGCGCGCCGGCGAGAGAGATTATCACGCGCGCGCCTGTACGTCGTATATACCTCTTTTCCTTTCTCCCTCTTTCTCGCTCGCTCTCTTTCTCCATCTTGCTTTGCCGCTTGCTCACTCGCTTCTGTCGCCGTCCGTGCCGGAGAGTGCGGCAGTGTAATTTGTGCGAGGCGATAAGAGCGCGCAGCTTCGATTCAAAAACTTTTCTCGGAAGCGTGCCGCTCGCCGACAGATACGCTGGAGTCACGTCATTGTTCGCCGTCAACCGTCCTCGTCGCCGCCGTCGCTCGCGATAGTGATCCGCGCGCGTCTAATTAAAGAGGGCGACGCGTCCGCCGGGATATTTCGCGCGTTTCTCGGGCGCGCCATAACTCGCGCGACGATCGCAGGCGCGAATCGACTCGACTCGCCGCGCGATCTTCGATCATTCGCCGGTTCGTGCAGCGGCCCGTGCAGCGCGTGTCGCCGTCGGCCGCTGAGTCGCTGCATCTCCCTCTTCCTCTTTCTCTCTTTCCGTTGCCTCTCTTTCTTTCTTTCTCTCTGTCGCGCTCGTTACGTGGAGCAGCGTGGACGCGCGTCGCGCTCGTCGGCGCCTCGAAGGATTTATCGCGCGCAGCGACGAGAGCACGCGGCGATGATAGCGCGCGCGCCAGAGTGAGCTCGATAGAGCGCGGCTGTGATAGTGATAGAGACAAGAGAGCGGTTCCTTCGGCTGCGCGATCCCGCGGAGCGGCGCGAGAGGAAACACGATCGACGTCACCGGCGGACGGACGAACGAACGAATTGACTGACTGACGTACGAGCGCGCCATCGATGGCGAGCTCTCTATATATCGCGAACGTTCCGGTGATATTGAAAATAATCGTCCTGCGAGAAGCGCGACGTAGGATTTAAATTTGGTATCGGCGCTGCGTGCCGTGCACGGGACGGGCCAGCCACCCGCTCGTTCGCTCGCTTTCGCGCTCGCACGAGGGACCGCGATCGAGCGCGCGTGAGCCGCGTCGAGACGTGGGCGAGACGGAGAGGGAAAATCGGGCTACCCGGTGTGCGCGGCGCGACGCGGGTCGCGGTGTGGACACACGGTGCGACGCGCGTTCCTAAAGCGAAGACTTGTACGTTTTTAAAGGTGCGAAAGCTCATCGTCGCTCGTTGGTACCTATTGCTGTCATCATTGTCGTCATTGTCGTCATCGGCATCATCATCATCATCAACGTCCCCGTTGTCACGGTCAACCTCGACAGTGGCGGTAGTAACGTTGAATGAATGGTTAGCACTCGGTCACGAGGTAACGTCGCGTCCCGGTGATCGTCGACAGGAGAAATCACGAAGATGCATCCGAACCTGGTGGAAGCGCGTATAGCTCTCGAGGACCAGATTCTTGAAGCGATCGATCAACTGCGTAAACGTAAAGCACGGCCCGATGCCGACCGCATCTGCAACTTTCTGCTGAGGAAGTACTCAGTGGATGCTCGCGACACAATCGCTGATCTGCATCGGTTGATCGAGGTCGAGAAGGTGATACAAGTGGATTACAAGGGACACACGAGCTACCGCAACGCGTCCAAATGGTCACGTCTGCAACTTTACAAGAACCGACCGGAGGGTTTCATCAAGGAGAAGCTCAACTCGAACATGATATCGACCGCGGTCTCCGAACTCGTCGTCGGTGAGCCGGACTATCTGGACCAGGGCGTGCCCGCCGGTCGGCTGATCGAGCAGCTACTCGATGGCGTTTCGAGCCCGACGTCCCGACGCATGGTCGAGGAGTTTCTCAACAAGGAAGTCGCATGCGGCAACATCACGCGCCTGTCCAACGGCAATTACACGCTGGTGGCGACGTCCGATGTGTCGACGCCCGCGGCGCCGGACGCGCCGCGACGCGATTCTGCGACGTCGTCGACCACGGCCGCCGCCGCCACCACCCCCGCCTCCGCGTCGTCGCGCGGCTCTCAGCAAAACGGCAACTCGGCGCGACGTGTCGGCAAGGGAACAGCCGCCAGCAAGACTACCAGCAGCCGCAGCAGCAGCAGGAGCAGTAGCAGGAGCAGCAACGGTAGCGGCGCGACTATAAGAAGGAGGAAAAAGGCGATGATGGCGGCGACAAAGGTTACCGCCGCGGCTACGACGGTAACTGCAGCTACGTCTACGGCCACGACTACGACCGCAACTATGGTTACGGCCACGACCACGGCGACGACCACGACTGCAACGACAACCACCACTACCACCACCACCACCACCCCGTCCGTCACCCCAGCTACGACGAAGGCGCTGACAGCTGCTGCGGTGGCGAAAACATTGGCCGAGGCCGCGGCGGAACTTTACGAGTTCAACGAAACTGACAATCTCACGCCTACCGATTCTAGATCGACTACGCCACGGCTGTCACGGCAAACCAGCCCGAAGATGGATCAGCCAGACGTGAAGAAGACCGAGCCGATGGAGGTCGTAGTCAACAAGAGTGACAGTGTTGAGAGCACTGATGTATCGCCGACCGAGACGATGGAGTGCGACGACAAGCAAGAACGTGCTCCAGAGGAGGCACTCGTCTCACCTCCCGTCGTGGAAGAGTCACCCAAGTGCAACGACGTCGTCCAAACGACGCCTAACCTCAAAAGGCCCACCAAAGCTGAGCGTAAGCAGCGTTTGTTTGTGAGAACGGAAGACCCAATGGACATAAAGTTCGAGGATGATCCCAGGGACAGTAAGGAAGAGTTGGAAGCGCTCAAGGACAAACGAGATGAGACAGATCGACGGTCAAGTGATGATCGCGAGGACGAGGAAGCCGGCAGAAGCTCCACGAATACATCACCAACACCGTCCAACGTAAACGCCAGTGGATTCCGCAGCGCACGTAGAAAAGTAATGCAAATTTTCCATGACGTTTCTCCGTGAGCTAAATATCCCATTTACAGAACTAATAAGAAAGCATAATCAGTGTGATTTACATTCTTATTAATAAGTAATTCATAGAATTATTGACTCTAATGTTTATATAAAACTTTGATTTATAAGCAATCAGAAAATATAATAGGAAATAAAATAAATAAATAAAAATTAATTAAAATTTTAATGAGATATTGGCTGCAATAATTGAACTGGAAAATGAATTATGTTCTAATTACTGAATAATATAGACTCAATAATTGAATGCTTATGAAGGCTCCTGGCCCCTCGCATTGTCTTTAATGACATCAGAGAAGCGGGAAGATATATGCTAAAAATTCTTACGAAATACGTTAAAATAAAAATATATATCCATACAGTAACACTTGCAATCGATTAAACAAATTTGTAAGATATTCCGTGCACTCCTCTTTTATTCTAACAATCAATAATTTATCGTAAATTAACGTGATATACAATTCATCTTCTTAACCTATTTCTTCGCCTATTTCTATTCAGGTTAATTTACAAAAAATTATTTATTGTTAGAACAAAAGGGGAATGCACGGAATATCTTACAAATTTGTTTAATCGATTGCAAGAGTTACTTTATAAATATTTATTTTTATTTTAACGTATTTCGCAAGAATTTTTAGCATGCATTTTCTCGCTTTTGACGTCATTAAAAAGAGATAGACGATGCGAGAGGCCAGGAGCCTTAAATAATACTACACATTAGCATAGATATATCTTTTAACAAAATTTCAAAGACTTTTTAGAAATATCAAATTCATATATATATATATATATATATATTATATATTATTAATGTTCCAATCGCTAGGACAATGATTATTAGAACATTTACCTTAATTCTCTAGAATATCTGACATATGGTAGTTTAATTTTGATATCAATAACAATTCATTAGTATTCTACTTACTAATGTATCAGATACTGGAGAGTTTTCTTGAATTTTTTGTTAAAAATAACCATGTTTATGACTTCACTATACAGAATATGAAACTAAATTTAATGATATTCCTATTTTAGAGAGCAAAAAAGGTCTTTGACCCCTCGGACAACAATCTAGTAAAACGAAAACGTGGCAGACAGCCAAATAGTCAAAATAAAAATGCACTAACTCAGGATTCCCAGGATGTCACCAAAGTACTCCTCAAGGATGGACCCTGCAGACAGTGTAGTCTTTGTGCCAAAGAGAAGCAAGAAGCATTGATAGCTTGTAGAGACTGCACAGTACGAGGTAATTCTTGAACCTGTTCCATTTAATTCCTTTTTTTATCAAGGTATCTGTATATATTTATCATATTCGTTTACAGCACACCCAAGTTGTATTTATAGCCCAGAGGAGATGATTCAGAAGGCCAATACTAATTGGCAGTGTGAGCGCTGCAAAAGTTGTACAGTATGTTGCGAAACTTCTGATGCTGTAAGTTTTCCATTGAGATATTTATTCCCCATTTGTACATACAATATTCTTTTATAATATGATGTAATATTTTCATTTATCGATTAGTTTCATCTTGGATTTTTCCTCTTCTCTCTTTTTTACTCTCTCAATTTTCACTTGTTCTTTTATTTTCAGGGTCCCCTGGTGACTTGTTTCAGCTGCGACGATGCCTATCACTACTACTGCCATACACCGCGTGTCACAACGCCGAAAACGAACTCCAAATGGTACTGCAACGATTGCTTGCAGAAGCAGTACAAGACGAACGTCACCAGTCAGAATGTTAACTCGATTAACACGAGTAGACCGAATACTCCGTCCAATACACCTGTTTTACCACCGGTCCTTAGCCCGCAAGTCTCTCCCGCCAGGGGTTCTGATCAAATGGAAGACGATGCTCCAAGAGACAAAATCGATCCTAATATACCGGATGCCTCTGATTGGACTTCCGAGCAAGTATATCAGTATTTTGCCAGGCTATTTCCCAAAGAAGCCGAAGTTTTTAGACATCAGGTAAATGCCCAAATTAGTTTGCCAGATAGATAACCCAATACGATTGTCTTGAAATTTGAAAATTATGAAATTAACGCACTTGTTCCTACATATTTCAGGAAATTGACGGTCATTCACTTCTTTTGTTGAAACGATCGGACGTGCTGACTGGACTTGACTTACTCCTGGGGCCTGCATTAAAGATTTACCGACACGTCCTGAAACTTCAAGTGCGCAGAGACGATCCCAAGCTCTATTGGTTATAATACAAGGACGATATCTTGCATGTGATCAAAAGCGCCGATTTTTTCCCGGTGTCGTTTTGTATAGTGTACAAATTGCGAGCCTTCGTATTGATTAAGATCGCGACTTTATCTGATTTTTCAATTAAAGTCATTCAATCTATGTAAATACAAGTGATTTATTTTTGTATTATTTCAATCGTCTCTTGTGCGAAACGTGATCGATCTGTAGACGGAAGTATACGTACATAGAGACAGGATAATGCTTTATACTTGAAATTGTAACGATATTATTTGCAGCATGTTTTTTGTAACTTTTATAAGTACTTCGTTATATAATATTGCATCTACATACACAAATGAATATAGAAAGGGGCACAAATATTCTTACGTATACATATATTGCTTAAAATTTCAATCCCATTTAGGTACTGTTGTATTTCGAAGTACTTGAAAAGTTTAAATAAGTTCCAGTAAGTTTGTTACATTATGTAATGATATAATGTTTATTATATTTTCTAACTGCTTACTCTTATGCAGAATATAATTCGTATGTTTCATAATACTTGTGACACATGGCATAGAAACTCCTGTTTATGTCTACGTAGTGTTATGTTTCCAAGTATTCATGAAAAGTTCAAACATGCTACAGATGTTATTGGTACTATTCAAAATGTACGTAATCCTAATCCCTGTGTATAATACGTATACACGCCGTCCTTTTAAACGTGTACGGTATTTTCTAAGAAGATGCAGCTATTTTTCATCGGAGTTGTTACTTGTTAACGTTAACTTAAGTCTATATTGAGAATTTTAGACTGTTTGAAAGAAAAAAAAGATATGTATGTTGAAAGAAGGAAGATTATTTCGAAGCGATTATTTATTACATACTTTTGTATTATAACAAACTTGAATTTTATTATTCGGTTTTACACATACAAAGGTAACACACATTTATTTGTAGAACATAATTATAAGATATTCTGCTGAGGAACATGGTACTTTGGTTTCACAATGTACTTTTCTATGCAATAAATATTTTGATAATTACAAGTTTTAATCATAATCTCTTAATTGTAAATTTTTCTGGAGATACATACAGACACGTACTATACTATAGTGCTGATTACTTTCAATAGATTGCAAGGGAGAAACACGCAAAGTCTTATTTTCTTTCTACGCTTGAGGATAATACTAATATCGATAACGACAAAATTTAAGAATATGTAAGTCTTGCGAGAACAGGAACTTGAATATTTATTTTTGTACGATACACACATTATATTCTCTAGATCACATGTAAATTTCCACAAGATTTAATTCGAGAAACTTTCAAGACTGCGCGATCGCGATACTACGAAGCTAAGCTGCTGCATAAAGAAATCTCAACATATTCTTACAGATGTCAGTAACTCTACAGGAAAGAGAGATATAAATATAACAATAATTATAACTTATAATAAATATAACAATAAATATAACTTAATTATCCTAATTATCACTGTTCTTTTTCTGCATGAAAGTAAACAATGTAAAAAATATTCGTAAACAAACCGTGTAAATGAAGCTGCGCGATAGAAGGAATAACGTAATGTTTTATAATAAATATTGCAATGAATTACTAACACTTTCGCGTTGAAATATATTGGGCTGTAATATTACACACGTATAACAATATATGCATCTCTTTGAACAGAGATACTTCAATCGCGTATCGCTTGTAGCTAAAAATGTAAAAGTGCTTTGTCGGTACGCACATACTCTATACATGCATATATAAATTATAAAGATGATAGAGGTTCTTAAATGCGTGATAAATCGAGTGTCAAAGAGACCAACGAGAGCTAGAACAATGAGTGTTAGATAGCCTATATCAACAATAAAATCCGAAATCAGTCTGAAATTTGTCTTTCGTATACGCCTACGAAATTGAATTTCGGATCGTTTTGCCGATACATGACATTAGCACCTGTGATTCAGATTCTCATTACTTCTTGTTACATTTGATCAACACACACACACATATATATATATATATATGTGTGTGTGTGTGTGTGTATACACACACTTTATCGACACACACACACACACACACATACATGTGTGTGTGTGTATATATATGTATACTTAATAATATATCGTTTTATACGCTATACAAACAAGTTCTAAGATACGATATGATGTTTTATAAAAATTCCGAAAAGATTCGAAATGCGTGTATATATAAAATATATGTCGAATATAATTATATATATTCTGTTTATATATCGTAATCGCCGCGCGAAAGAAAAGGGCAGCTACCGTGATTCTCGCATATAACGTACCTGAATACGAGATACAGTTTACTGACAAAGCTACATGAATTTCAAGTAGCAAAGTAACATATCGGGGTCGAAAAAACCGCGAACGCAATCACCTATCTACTAATTATTTGCTAATCGGGTAGAAATCAAACACAAAATTCAGAAATCTCTCGCAAGAATTTCGCAAAAGATTCTTCGTGAGACAAAGACAAATATGTGTGTACGCGCCGCGCGCGTACGAATATATTTATATAATACAAAATATTTTTTTTATATAACACTTTCACATAGACAGATTTGAAATTTGACTAATATATCACGACATGTATAAATCCTTCAACTATCTCTGCGACTTTGTGTATTGTACTATCGTCTTTTCGACCCTCGGATAACTAGTCGAGAAACAATAAGTGCAATAAAACCAAACGACACTTTGATTATGCATTTATATTGTCGTCGAAAAAGTTTTGCATTTACTTCTGTTATGAGTTTGAACTTTCGTTGTATGGCAATTGCATCGGTCGTATGTTTAAATACACGTGTAGAAATTTTGTCCAATTGTGCTCTCGTGGACATCGTAAAAGAGGCGAAAAAGTTTTGTATTCGCGTTTCGATATTAAAAGTCAATATCTCTTTTTTGGTATACGCACACACACATACATACTTAGAAAATTATAATAGATCAGTCTGAAATACAATTATCAACGTAAATTTCTCTAAAAGCTCGATATTAAAAACATTTCAGTTTGGAAACTTTATATTGTTGAATAAGCATTGTCTTGTCCTTTTATCTTTATCACTTCATATTGTACATTAATATACCACATATGTTAACATATAACGTATCTTACATTAATACATAATATTAATAACATAATATTATACTTATGTATCGATGATCATATATGTTAAATAAGTTAGCGTCAACTACTTTATAAATAGAAAAAAGAAAAGGTGGTATAATTTCCCTGTGAGACATTACTGCAAAATGCAAAATCTTTCGGGATGTGTGATTACTATATAAACTTAAATAATACATTCACAGTAATGTATTATTTTTATATCTATATATATCATTGCATTGTTGTGTTATGCTGGGGCTTCCGAGACATTACACAATCACGTCTCGTTGGATCTTCAATCGTGAAACGTCGTATGTGTGATTTAAACATCGAATATTCAAATATAGTTTTATTTCAGTTAAAACTCACTCATTCATCATCGGACGATAATGGAACGTATTTAGGCGGCGGCTCCTTATACATTGACTCCCTGTACAGCGGTATGTACAATGTAACCGTCGATGGGGTAGACTGATTCGCCAAGGTGCTTTTCTGGCAAAGCATGCTTCTTAGCAACATGACCGCCCAGAACATAAACAGCATAATAATGACAAGTCCCACTATAGTAGGAGCAAGGTGCCAGTAACGTATATGCTTCGAGGCGCAATGAAACCAGTTGGATGGAGGCATTGGCGCAGCTTGTTCGGTTTCCCCGGAATAGTCGGAAGATAAAGCATAGTCGACGGTCTACAGTTTCATTAATTGTGAGTAACAATACATATTTATGACGCGTGCTTTTATGTTTCATAATTATCAGAAAAACATTATGTATTGCTACTATTATTACCAACAATTCAGTAAACATCCAACATAGTTACATTACATCAGTGTTATCATTTCCCACTCAACAATGGACGCGTTCAGTGAAAAAAACGCTCAGTGAGCAGTCAGCGATTATTGGTTCTTACTGTTAGATCCGTAAATCTTGACTAATTACATTGACGAATTATTCAACTGTTGTGCAATTGTTGAATCTGCTGAATGCAGCCATTGTAAATTCAATACAATGTGTGTGTTAATAGTTACATTGTTGAGTGGGAAATTATAATAGTAATGTTATACTATTGATAGTTAATGTTTACTGAGAAGTGATTAATGCTAAAACTACTGATTAACGACCTATTTCTATCAGAGCAGTTAAAATGACAAGTTTTTGAAAAAATACAAGGGAAAAAGTTCATTTGCACCGTTTTATAGTTTTATTCAACGTTAATTAAACATATAAAGTTCACTGTTATAAATTTGCGTAATTTTTATAAAAAATTACAAATCTGTCATTTTTACTGCTTTAATAAGCCCAATACTAAAGAAAACATCACACTTACCCCAGCATCCATTGGTACTGTCTTAACGTACGTCTGTGGCAATTTGAAACCATTGGAATCCCACCACCTAGGCAGCAGTTCCTTCCGCAACCCAGGATCGGTCAATATATCGTTCTCCGGAACATCAGGCGACATTAGCAGGACATTAGAATCTATGCCATCCTCCATGCATATGGCAATGGAAAATAGAGCTAACAAGTCTGATACTCGTTGCTTGGCCATAAAATCACAACCAGTTCCGCAAGCATAGCGATCTTGTAATTCTATGTAAGCTTCTGTACATGCTATAAATGGTACAAAGTCATTATAAAATATTGTAACACATAAGTAGAGATTTAGAATAACGTACAATACTAACAGTGACCCAAATAGCTGACTCTACAAAAGCAAATTTTTATACAGTGTCTGCTATGTATTTTGTCAGCAGTCTGGTAGCAGAAATGCAACAAGATAGTAAAGTATGATGGCAACAGACTAGCAAAGTATAATGGCAAGATTGAACTGCTTGAACGCTGCCATCAATCTGCTGTCAAATTATATCAACAGACTCTGTTTACAGAACATGAGTTTAATGCAGGAAAACAGACAGATAGCTATTGTATTGATCTGTATAAATCAGAAGTGTTCTGATCAAATCTGCTACCAATCCACTGGCTACTGGTAATACATGTTGTTTATTAGAGAATAAAAAAAGAGTTTTCACATGAAGAATATAGAGATATTTCTAAAAATTTAACACTTTAAGGAAGACATACAAGCCTCGCAAGCGTTTCTTGTGCCGTTCAAACTATTGGGCTCCAGTCCATAGCGCAAATCAACCAGGTTAAAGAATCTGCAACCTCGTTGACAACAAGACTTCACATACATATTCTAAAAGAAATTCACTAATTGTACAGATAAATATAAAATGAGAAATATAAAATTAGAATGAGACAGAACACACAACCAAATGAATTATATTCAACAAATGAATGTATAATATAGAATTTGATGTGGGAAGAAGCATACATTGGCAAAAGTAGCGGGTGTCTTCTCGCATAAGCTGATGCAGGGATCTTCACGATGGATTACACTGCGAGACGTATGGCCGCGAGTCAACGTCATAATCAGCGGCATTAGCAACGCAATGATCTCAATGTTGCCTCTCATTTTTAGATGCTGTTATAACACTTTGTGATTCAACTCTCTTTTTATTTGTTTTTTTTCTGCCTATCCAAGAGACGAATCTACCAACTGTCAAAGAATATAGACGCACTGTTTTAGTTTCACTTCTTTCCTGTTCAATATCGTTCACTCCCAAATTACAGCTTTTAGATTTTCGTTATGTACAACTTCATCGTGCTCCAACACGCACCACTATATTATTGAAATTATCTGACGGACGCGAAGGGCGATCCCAATTTGATGGGCGGACGAATAATCGAGCAAATATCGATTCGATTACAGTACGAAGCATCTCTACGCTGACCTGCTCGCTTTACGTGCACTTTCTATGTGCAAAGTAAAATAGATATATACATTTAGATGTGAGAGCGACTAGAAGAGATGAGAGTAACAAGTGCAGAAATGCAGTTCAAACAAGGATACCTGCTATTGGCTCGCGTGTCTTACTGCCCAGTGAACTAGCCAATAAGATAACTGTGATACAACCATTGAGGGGTACGATCCATTAGATGCTGCAAACGCTTTGAAGTGTTTACAGAAAATCAATGCTCGTTCTATATGGCGCTTCAAAGCATTTGTAGCGTCTAATAGACCTGAGACATTAGTAATTAATTTAAATTTAAAAAAAATCGAAGGTTTTAGTGACACTTGCTGTGTTTAAGGTAAATTTACATTCCAATTTGCAAGTAGTGTTCTAGAAATCTTCAGGTGTCAAAAAAATTTAAATTCTTGAAAGGTAATTTTAATTTAGATATCGAATCTCACATCATGTTCTTTCTGTATTTATCGATAATCGATAATATCTCTCGATAATATTTAAAAAGTCTGAACTATAGATAAAGTTAGATTAGCGCTGCAAGTGCTTTAGAGCAATAGACTAATTATATCATTTTCCCAGACAGCACAAATGTCCAAAATCGAGTCATAAGACATCTTTAGGATGTATTTAAGACATCTTTAAATCTTATCCCAGCAAACACAATGTTACATGTAACGTACATGTTAGTTGTAATTTCCTACTCAACAATATAACTATTACATAACACGCATGTTATATAACAGTTATATTGTTGAGTAGGAAACTACAACTAACATGTACGTTACATGTAACATTGTGTTTGCTGGGATAGATGTCTTTAAGACAATACCTTATAAACTTGTTTTAAAGATGTCTTAAAGATGTCTTATGACCCGATTTTGGACATTGTGCTGTCTGGGTTTGTTACAAATTACGGGTTTATTAGACGCTTCGAAGCATTTGCGTTATCAAACAGAGCCTGTCCTATGTTAACTGTTCCATCAATTTATTCGAAACTTTTGTCAATTGTATGTGAAAATAAATAATTTTCTATATTTTGTTTTTCTCTGCGTCTTTTTCTCGTTTTGCTCATACATTTACACTTATTTCACGTTAGATGTAACTGAAACAGTCAAGTCTGTATTTATTCGCTACTAATAGTAGTTAACTTTCCGTTGTGTACTACATATAATAAATTAGATTTTTATTTAAATTAGATTTTTATTTAGATAATTTTGTAATCATTGGCAAAAATAAATTAGTTGAGCGATGATACAACGATGTTAAATAAGATAAGATAGAAAGAGTTATCAGATACCCTTATAGAAATATCATACATTACTTATTTTC
The DNA here is from genome assembly GCF_010583005.1 of Odontomachus brunneus. NCBI lineage: Eukaryota > Metazoa > Arthropoda > Insecta > Hymenoptera > Formicidae > Odontomachus > Odontomachus brunneus. The sequence continues at coordinate 1,442,607 of NW_022639497.1, forward strand.
AGTATTAAAAACACTGGATAATAAGTAATTATCAATGATTCTTAATATGATATTTCTATAAGGGTAGCTGAGTAAGATATTAAGACGTAAATAAGCAAATCGTGAAACTAATAGGGATCCTGATAGCAAAATGTCAGCAATATGCTGACAAATTGCTGGCAAAATCAATCATCGAATTGCAGCAAATTTGCAGCATGTATACTACCATTATGCTGGCATTATGTCGGCAAAGCATGCCAAAATTACTTGAGGGCAGAGTGCTGCAAAAACCGAACAAGACGTGTCGAGCAACGTGTGACGACAAATTTGCAGTAAACGGCAAGCAAGACGTGCCGAGCAAGGCGTGATGGCAAATTTACGGCAAAAATCGAGCAAGATGTGCCGGCTATGAACAGGCCAAAACTACCCGAGTAGAATTTGCACTTTATGAGAATCTAGTCATTATATAATAAAGTTATATCCAACAGACACATACACATAGTTATTAGCTAGTGTAACTAGACAGTGATGAACCAATAATATAACGCTTTTGCGAATAGCTATATGCAATATATTAACTAATAATAAGATAAAAGAAACAACATAATTATGGTAAAAACCAAACTAGTTGCTAGGCAATATAACTTTTCCTAATGAAGATATAACATAAGTTACCTAATAGTTAGACAAAAAAAATATAACTAGTGATGTAGTTTATTTTCTGCATCAGGCATATCTCATCATTAGTAGATAGACTGTCCTGGTTAAAATTTTTAGTTCTATGAAATGCTATTTGTGTCTTTTAGAGATGACACCAGTGGCTTTTATTATTGAACTCTTCCTAATCATGTAGAACGTAAGTATCTCAGTGTATATTGTCTTGGAAAAAATTCTTTGCTCACATTGGATTTGAACTCGAGATCTTTGGTTCTTCAACCCTTATAGAAAAGTATCACTGGCTGTGATAAATTGGCCAGTAATAAATAGTAATTTTATTACTCGTACGAGTAATAAAATTATTGAACGACAGCAATTATCACTGGCCAAATTATCACTTATCAGTATTAAATTTCTATAAGGGAAGTCTGTCGCCCTGTATGTTACTCCACTTCAACTTCACTAACAAACGTGTTCGTACGGCCCTGATATGTTACATGAGATTTGGCACGACTTGCTCGGCTTTTGCCGCAAATTTCGTCTTGTTCGCTATTTGCTGCAAATTTGTTATCACACTCGGCACGATTTGCTCAGTTTCTGCTATCAATATGCCATCATACTACTAATGATAGATTGTCCGGTCCGGTCCGGTTTTTGTCAGCAGTTTGCTATCACGCTTGCTAACAGGTCGTGTCGCAATATTGCACACATTTTGCCGACATTACTTGATATAGCAAATCATGCTGCAATTTTGTCGTTATTCTGTTGATAAAACTTGCAGCACGCTTTGCCAAAATTTGCTTTTGGCACGTTTGGCTATCAGGGGATATATTATAATCGTCATTTCGCCAGCAGTTTCATCGCTCGTTGATATTGTATAGAAATGCTCTATACAATTTGCTTCGTTAGGACAAAACATGTGATCTAGTTTTGTTGATAACGTTATATTGGCAACTGCTTAGATAACAAATTGACAACAATTAAAGCAGTTAATGCTATGAATAAAAACAGCGGAAGATCTTTAAGGATCTTAGCTTTTTCTTTCAATTTTATCGAATATGTTGCTCTACTAAAAAAACAAGAAAGAATAGACGAAGTAAATGTGCAAAATATTTAGAAAATACGATAGTCGTATTATTGACATACGTGAAATATCCAATGATATCGATAACGTTGTTGCATAAGTGCTTTTATATAATAACATTACAAGCTGTACGTTGCATCTTTCTTCATTTATCACAAACCGCGCGCTGCTATCGTCCAATAGTGTTAGTTACCATGCGCTTATAAATTGTCGTCAATGTAGCCGAGACACTTCAGTCGACGTCATCGAGCGAAATCAACATTAATCAAAGCTGAATACTGTCGGAGGTTTTTTCTTGCCGTTCGTTAATATCAATCACGGGCTTTTCAAACCATACGTAAGCAATCTACTACAAAAAACACTAGTGCTTTTAGATAACTGCACCTTCTATACTAAACGCAATGTGCATATGTTTTTACCTTAAAAAAAGTAACAAAACAGAAATGCAGTGCAAAAAGAGTAGTAAAAACAAAGTGGAGCAACTTCGTGCTTGATATTGCCGCAATTTTAATTTCAATTCAAAGAATGTTCTACTCAGATTACAATAATGGACTATTTCGGTTTCGAGAGAAGATTGTTGTTCTTCCGTGTATATGTTTTATAATCAACAAAAATTTTTCTAGTCTATTTTTTATTTACTGACGCTAAATAACTTTACGAAACTCTAGTTATTCAAGTTTAATTTTCCTTCTCTATCTTCGTATGTCGTATAAATATATCGCAAATTGCATTTTGATTTCGAATATCGTATGTTGCACTTGTTTAGAATATCTGAAATAAGTCGTAAAAAACGATCGAGTTATTAATTATATCAGAGTAAATTACAGCATTATATAAATCTATACTGGAATAAGTCATGAGTTCGTACGAGGGCTTTTCTACCAAAGCTATTCACGTTGGACAAAATCCGCAACAATGGAGTCATTATGCATTGGTACCCCCCATAGTGATGTCTACTAATTTTCAACAAAATCCTTCTGATCATAGAGTAAGAGAAACAAAAAGATCTTGTCATAATTTATTCTTAATTCTACTCAGTCAATGTGTGATTAATCGATATCAATCATTCTCCCAATTCAGCCAATTAGTATCAATTATAACTAGCAAAAGCTTTGTATTCATTTTTATAATTATTAATAAAATTGACATAAATCAAATTTTGTGTATTTTTTTTAGTAAATTTTGAAACAGTTCTTAGCAAAATACGTTTATACTCAGCAAACACAATATTACATGTAACATACATGTTAGTTGTAATTTCTTTCTCAACAATATAACTGTTATATAACATGCGTGTTATGTAACAGTTATATTGTTGAGTAGGAAATTACAACTAACATGTACGTTAGACGTAACATTGTGTTTGCTGGGTAAATTATATTTATGAAATTTCGGATATAATTTGAAAATGTTTCATAGATTTATTCAGAACTAATTATATAATAAGAATTATATAATAAGAAACTAATTATATAATAAGATTATAATATCAATTATCTAATTTAGAGTTTCCTATATGGCAGAAGTGACAATCCTACACGCAAAGTATTAGAAACTTGCCTGGCTGCTCTAGAAGGTGGCAAATGCGCTGTCACTTATTCTTCTGGTTTAGGAGCTACAACAGCATTGACAAGTTTATTAAATTCAGGAGATCATCTTATCGCTGGAGATGAACTTTTCGGTGGAACCAGTAGTTATTTTCGAACCGGCTTAACTAAAAACAATATAGATCTTACTTTTGTAGACATGACCGAGCCACAAAATGTTATTGATGCTCTGAAACCAAATACTAAGGTCAGACTAAAAATAAATAAAATATTATTTAAAATTATTTTTAAGAGAACATTTTAAAATATTTAATAAAACTGCTTTAAATATTCTTTGATATATTTTTTACTATATATTATCATTATTATCACTTACCGCATATCATATTATTGCCTGTTCGGTTATTATATTGCAAATTATTCCAATTACAGATGATATGGTTAGAGTCGCCAACGAATCCCACGCTAAAACTGATTGACATCAAAGCTATCGTTGACATTGTAAAGTCTCGCCAGTCAGACATAATAATAATTGTCGATAACACATTTTTGACGTGTTATTACCAAGTGCGTTTTATATTTTGGAAGAAATAATATCAATATATGTTCTGTTTGGCTTCTGTGTTGGTGTCGGATCCTTCATAAATTTATTTTCAACAATTCGTGAAGATTACATTTTACAGTTTCAGAAAGAGGAGTAATACGAAACTGAGTTGCTCCTCTGCCGATATTTTTTATAACAAATGTAGAAGAGTTTGAATTTCATATTTTTTTTATACGCATGCTAACCACTTTTGCTATATAAACTGCAACATGATCGAGAATTTCATAAACTCCTATTGTATTCCGTAAGAACCATTTGTGTTGCTAAATAATATCTATTTTTGTAGATGGTTTTTATATCATATTCGTTCATAATTCTATCAATTTGTCTGTAATCTCTTATATGTAATAATATCGACGCCAGTAAATATCGACTAAATAAAATTACATCAATTATAATTTCCTACTAAACAATGTAACTATTATGTACGTGTTATATTACACTCGTACTCTGGAGTGGAAAACTGTATAATATTGATTTAATATAACTATTATTCGATATTTATTAGGAATATATGTCTATTAATGGTAACAGATATCCTAACAGATATGCTTTATTTTTAAAACAGAAACCCTTGGAGCTCGGAGTTGACATAGTAATGTATTCCTTAACAAAGTATATGAATGGCCATTCAGATGTTATAATGGGTGCAGGGATTACACGCCGGGACGATCTCGAGAAGAGAATGCGATATTCTCAAAATAGTAAGCCCAAGAAAATTTCTCTTACTTATATTCGATATATAATGTAAACGTTCTTTGAATCTAGCAATGGGAATTATCCCATCACCCCATGACTGCAGCATGGTCATTCGAAGTTTAAAAACGCTCGAAATCAGGATGGAACGGCATATGAAAAATGGTCTGGCCATAGCGAAATTTTTGGAGAGCCATTCTAAAGTGGAGAAAGTGCTCCATCCATGTACGTATTCAATATTCTTCGCTTTATCTCATAATGCAAATTTTAATTATGATAACGAGATATTTAATTATTCGTTTGTTGTACCACTCGTCATTATCTGCCTTATCAATACACAACAAGTTATAGATAAGAAATGTCTTTATGTTGTAGTACTCCCTTCGCACCCGCAACATAAACTCGCAATTAAACAATTAAAAGGTTACAGTGGAATGGTATCTTTCTACTTGAAAAGTGACCCAACGAAGTTCTTAAAGGCACTGAAAGTCTTCACTCAAGCCGGGTCGTTAGGGGGTCCCGACTCATTGGTTGAAATGCCGTAAGAATATACAATTAATTGACCGTAATTATATAAGAATGATCCAACTCACATGAAGTACATTTCAAGAAAAATAAAGATAAAAATATGATACATAATTTTTAAAAGTGTAAATAGCACTAAGGTTTTACACAATCATTCAAGCATGATCAATCTTTTTCTCCTTAAAAGTATTTATAGGCAAGGTTAAACCTTAAAGAAATGGGTAAAAAACGCACTACTAGAAAATAGAAACTGTTTTTAATTAATTTTAGGTGCTCATAATGTTTGAATGTTTTTTTATTTCATATAGGAAGATGTATAAACTACTCATTGATAAACAAAAATTCAAAAATCATTATTTTGAGGCTTGGATTATTCCTACATAACTATGGATAATTAGCATTATATATTAAGAAATCTAAAATGCATTATGTATTGATAAATAAATGTTTTCCTTTTTCGTAGCTTCTTCTTGTCGCACTCTTCTATACCCGTGAAAATACGACATGCCTTAGGTATCACTGAAAATTTGATTCGAGTGTCTGTTGGTCTTGAAACAGAGCAGGATCTTATAGCCGATCTCCAACAAGCACTAGATGCTTGCTAATAAAGTTATTTTAAATAGCAACGTAACATAACAAGGGTATGTAACAAGGAAATATTTGCATACATTTTACAATATAATTCAAATTTAAAGAAATTCATATGAAAGTTCCATATTATTGCTTACTGCAAGAGTGATGTAAAGGCATAATTACAACAATAAATACATCTTCGATACGAGCAAAGAGACTTTATATTTATGAAATATTTTTATAGTCGATAATTTCTTGCTATTCATATGAGAAATATATTTTGACACATGTAATCATTTGTTCCAATCTCTTTTCAGTATTCTAGTTTTGAGACTGTTTCAAAATAATAAATTCAGTTTCTAAATATAAATAATTTAAGTTTGAAAAAATGCCATTCATTTATTTATATTAGAAATTAAGAGATAAAAAACCAAATTTTTCTAGTAGAAATTGCAAATAAAGTTAACACAACTGATATTTAATCACTATAGACGTAGAATATTCTCAGAATTCTCAGAAAATCATGTGCTATCTGGGGATGTCTTAAAGATGTCTTATGATCCGATTTTGGACATTGTGCTGTCTGGGTTTATTACGAATTACGGGTTTATTATACGTTTCGAAGCATTTGCGTTATCAAACAGAGCCTGTCCTATGTTAACTGTTCCATCAATTTATTCGAAACTTTTGTCAATTGTATGTGAAAATAAATAATTTTCTATATTTTGTTTTTCTTTCCGCCTTTTTCTCGTTTTGCTCATACATTTACACTTATTTCACGTTAACTGAACTGAATTTCAGACATTGCTCATACATTTACACTTATTTCACGTTAACTGAACTGAATTTCAGACGTAACTGAAACAGTCAAATCTGTACTTATTCGCTACTAATAGTTAACTTTCCGTTGTGTACTACATGTAATAAATTAGATTTTTACTTAACTTTATATAATTTTGTAATCATTGGTTAAATTAGTTGAGCGATGATACAACGATGTTAAATAAGATAAGATAGAAAGAGTTATCAGATAGCTGAGTAAGATATTAAGACGTAAATAAGCAAGTCGTGAAACTAATAGGGATATACTATAATCGTCACTTTGCCAGCAGTTCAACGCTCGTTGATATTCTATAGAAATGCTCTGTACAATTTGCCTCGTTAAGACAAAACACGTGATCTAGTTTTGTTGATCAGCGTTATATTGACCAACTGCTTAGATAACAAATTGACAACAATTAAAGCAGTTAATGCTATGAATAAAAACAGCGGAAGATCTTTAAGGATCTTAGCTTTTTCTTTCAATTTTATCGAATATGTTGCTTTACTAAGAAAACAAGAAAGAATAGAGGAAGTGAATGTGCAAAATATTTAGAAAATACGATATCATTGACATACGTGAAATATCCAATGATATCGATAACGTTGTTGCATAAGTGCTTTTATATAATAACATTGCAAGCTGTACGTTGCATCTTTCTTCATTTATCGCAAACCGCACGCTGCTATCGTCCAACAATGTTAGTTACCATGCGCTTATAAATTGTCGTCAATGTAGCCGAGGCACTTCAGTCGACATCACCGAGCGAAATCAACATCAATCAAAGCTGAATACTGTCGGAGGTTTTTTCTTGCCGTTCGTTAATATCAATCACGGGCTTTTCAAACCATACGTAAGCAATCTACTACAAAAAACATTAGTGCTTTTAGATAACTGCACCTTCTATACTAAACGCAATGTGCATATGTTTTTACCTTGAAAAAAGTAACAAAACAGAAATGCAGTGCAAAAAGAGTAGTAAAAAACAAAGTGGAGCAACTTCGTGCTTGATATTGCCGCAATTTTAATTTCAATTCAAAGAATGTTCTACTCAGATTACAATAATGGACTATTTCGGTTTCGAGAGAAGATTGTTGTTCTTCCGTGTATATGTTTTATAATCAACAAAAATTTTTCTAGTCTATTTTTTATTTACTGACGCTAAATAACTTTACGAAACTCTAGTTATTCAAGTTTAATTTTCCTTCTCTATCTTCGTATGTCGTATAAATATATCGCAAATTGCATTTTGATTTCGAATATCGTATGTTGCACTTGTTTAGAATATCTGAAATAAGTGGTGTAAAAAACGATCGAGTTATTAATTATATCAGAGTAAATTACAGCATTATATAAATCTATACTGGAATAAGTCATGAGTTCGTACGAGGGCTTTTCTACCAAAGCTATTCACGTTGGACAAAATCCGCAACAATGGAGTCATTATGCATTGATACCCCCCATAGTGATGTCTACTAATTTTCAACAAGATCCTTCTGATCATAGAGTAAGAGAAACAAAAAGATTTTGTCAGAATTTATTCTTAATTCTACTCAGTCAGTGTGTGATTAATCAATATCAATTATTCTTTCAATTCAGCCAATTGGTATCAATTATAAGCAAAAGCTTTGTATTCATTTTTATAATTAACAAAATTGACATGAATCAAATTTTGTGCATTGTTTTAGTACATTTTGAAACAGTTTTTAGCAAAATACGTCCATAAATTATATTTATGAAATTTCGGATATAATTTGAAAATATGTTTCATAGACTTACTCAAAAATTACTTATATAATAAGATTATAATATCTAAGATATAATAAGATTATAATATATAAGATTATATAATAAGATTATAATATTACTTATATAATAAGATTATAATATCAATTGTCTAATTTAGAGTTTCCTATACGGCAGAAGTGACAATCCTACACGCAAAGTATTAGAAACTTGCCTGGCTGCTCTAGAAGGTGGCAAATGCGCTGTCACTTATTCTTCTGGTTTAGGAGCTACAACAGCATTGACAAGTTTATTAAATTCAGGAGATCATCTTATCGCTGGAGATGAACTTTATGGTGGAACCAGTCATTATTTTCAAACCGGCTTAACTAAAAACAATATAGATGTTACTTTTATAGACTTGACTGTGCCACAAAATGTTATTGATGCTCTGAAACCAAATACTAAGGTCAGACTAAAAATAAATAAAATATTATTTAAAATTATTTTTAAGAGAACATTTTAAAATATTTAATAAAACTGCTTTAAATATTCTTTGATATATTTTTTACTATATATTCTCATTATTATCACTTACCGCATATCACATTATGGTCTGTTCGGTTATTATATTACAAATTATTCCAATTACAGATGATATGGTTAGAGTCGCCAACGAATCCCACGCTAAAACTGATTGACATCAAAGCTATCGTTGACATTGTAAAGTCTCGCCAGTCAGACATAATAATAATTGTCGATAACACATTTTTGACGTGTTATTACCAAGTGCGTTTTATATTTTGGAAGAAATAATATCAATATATGTTCTGTTTGGCTTCTGTGTTGGTGTCGGATCCTTCATAAATTTATTTTCAACAATTCGTGAAGATTACATTTCACAGTTTCAGAAAGAGGAGTAATACGAAACTAAGTTGCTCTTCTGCCGATATTTTTTATAACAAATGCAGAAGAGTTTGAATTTCATATTTTTTTTATACGCTAATCACTTTTGTTATATAAACTACAACATGATCGAGAATTTCATAAATTCCTATTGTATTCCGTAAGAACCATTTGTGTTGCTAAATAATATCTATTTTTGTAGATGGTTTTTATATCATATTTGTTCATAATTCTATCAATTTGTCTGTAATCTTATATGTAATAATATCGATGCCAGTAAATATCGACTAAATAAAATTACATCAATTATAATTTTCTACTAAACAATATAACTATTATGTACGTGTTATATTACACTCGTACTCTGGAGTGGAAAACTGTATAATATTGATTTAATATAACTATTATTCGATATTTATTAGGAATATATGTCTATTAATGGTAACAGATATCCTAACAGATATGCTTTATTTTTAAAACAGAAACCCTTGGAGCTCGGAGTTGACATAGTAATGTATTCCTTAACAAAGTATATGAATGGCCATTCAGATGTTATAATGGGTGCAGGGATTACACGCCGGGACGATCTCGAGAAGAGAATGCGATATTTTCAAAATAGTAAGCCCAAGAAAATTTCTCTTACTTGTATTCGATATATAATGTAAACGTTCTTTGAATCTAGCAATGGGAATTATCCCATCACCCTATGACTGCAGCATGGTCATTCGAAGTTTAAAAACGCTCGAAATCAGGATGGAACGGCATATGAAAAATGGTCTGGCCATAGCGAAATTTTTGGAGAGCCATTCTAAAGTGGAGAAAGTGCTCCATCCATGTACGTATTCAATATTCTTCGCTTTATCTCATAATGCAAATTTTTATTATGATAACGAGATATTTAATTATTCGTTTGTTGTAACACTCGTCATTATCTGCCTTATCAATACTCAAGTTATAGATAAGAAATGTCTTTATGTTGTAGTACTCCCTTCGCATCCGCAACATAAACTCGCAATTAAACAATTAAAAGGTTACAGTGGAATGGTATCTTTCTACTTGAAAAGTGACCCAACGAAGTTCTTAAAGGCACTGAAAGTCTTCACTCAAGCCGGGTCGTTAGGGGGTCCCGAGTCATTGGTTGAAATGCCGTAAGAGTATACAATTGGCTGTAATTATGTAAGAATCATCCAACTCACATGAAGTATGTTTCAAGAAAAATGAAGATAAAAATGTAATACATAATTTTTAAAATTGTAAATAGCACTAAGGTTTTACACACTCAAATATGATCAATTTTTTTCCTTAAATTATTTATAGGCAAGTTTATAAATTATTTATAAACGTTAAAAAATGGGTGAAAAATGCGCACTACTAAAAAATAGAAACTGTTTTTAATTAATTTTTAATTAAATAATGTTTGAATGTTTTTTTATTTCATATAGGAAGATGTATAAACTACTCATTGGTAAACAAAAATTCAAAAATCACAATTTTGTGGCTTGGATTATTCTTATATAACTATGGATAATTAGCATTATATATTAAGAAATCTAAGATACATTATGTATTGATGTTTTCTTTTGTAGCTTCTTCTTGTCGCACTCTTCTATACCCGTGAAAATACGATACGCCTTAGGTATCACTGAAAATTTGATTCGAATGTCTATTGGTCTTGAAGCAGAGCAGGACCTTATAGCTGATCTCCAACAAGCACTAGATGCTTGCTAATCAAAGTTATTTTAAATAGCAACATAATATAACAAGGGTATGTAACAAGGAAATAGTTGCATACATTTTACAATATAATTCAAATTTAAAGAAATTCATATGAAAGTTCCATATTATTGCTTACTGCAAGAGTGATGTAAAGGCATAATTACAACAATAAATACATCTTCGATACAAGCAAGGAGATTTTTTTTTTATGAAATATTTTTATAGTCGATAATTTCTTGGAATTCACATGAAGAACATATTTTGACACATGTAATCATGTGTTCCAATCTCTCTTCAGTATTTTAGTTTTGAGACTATTTCAAAACAATAAATTCAGTTTCAAAGTATGAATAATTTAAGTTTGAAAAAGTGCCACTCATTTATTTATATTAGAAATTAAGAGATCAAAAACCAAATTTTTCTAGTAGAAATTGCAAATAAAGTTAATACAACTGATATTTAATCACTATAGACAATTTTTATTTGTCACACTTTGTCTTAATAAATTTTTCATGGTATATTTTGTTCCATGTTAAATAAAATACTACCATATAAAAAATAGATGTTGTTTGTACTATCAATGCATTGTAAGTTTATTATTTTTCAAAGAATTTCCTGAACTATATACTAATGCACACAATGAGTTAAAGTGAAAAAAATTTTTTTTACACTCTATTGCATCAATATACACTAGTTTAGGGAGTTCCTTGAGAAAAACAGGCCTTGTAATGTAATTAATTAGTGTAACATTTGACCATGTAACATATTTCTCCTCTTATTGGTATACTATACCATAAACAAAGTTACTTCTCTAGTATATTCATGTGTTGAATGATAACTATTTACAGAATTTTAACTATTTACAAAAGAATCCTTGGCATAAGAGAAATGATTAAGCGGGATAATGCAAGCCAGAGTGGAAGTTAGTTGATTCGTCTGATTCAAAATTTGTAATACGCAACTCTCTATATCTCCAATACATTGTCTAGTAAGAGTTTCATGATTCTTGTAGATAGAGATAGTATATTTTATACTTGGTCTACTTGATATATAATGCCGTATAAATCATCCAGAATCGTCATCGTGCCTGTATATAAGTTACAACCAAGCAATGATGGGATATTGGGAGAATTTCTCTGTGATAGGAGCCCTTTACATATGTGAGATGATGTAGTAGCTCAATACAGCAATTTCCAACGACGGATTTAGGCGCAACATAAAGAACCCATAGGTAGTCCGCACAAAATACCCGACTATTTATCTATTGCAATTTGCCCACGTTTCTTCTGCCAGTGTCTAGAGCTAAGTTATGTTTAGTAATGTGCAAGCAACATGAAAAGTGTAAAGTTAATATTGATATAAGTTAATACTGGTAAGAGATTTTCTGCAGTTTTCCTTGCAACAAATGTTGATATTCGTATGATTAATCAGCTATAGACAAAATAAAATAATAAGTTTATTGTTCATGAACAGCATTCAATTTCTTTTACAAAAATTCTTTTTTTTCTTCTTACAATTCTTTTAGGCAAGGGATCTTACGATATCTTAAAGTAGGCACTGACACTATCACAGCATTTGCGAATAATTGTTCCGATATCTCTTGTCTCTGGTTATTTTCTTCTTCTTTTTATTATTATTTTACTTGGACTCAGACTTATCTCTATTGTTTTTTTACCCAAGATACCGAGATACGAATTCCAAAAAAATCAGTTCCGAAAGTATTCAAACACGTTTTAACGTAACGGCGATTAGGCCGGAACTTCTCTGATTATTTTACTTGGATTCAAACCTTTCTTTAAGTTCTTTCACTAAGGTACGTTTCTCGCCAAAGGGGTTAATTTTCTAGGTCAAAATTTAAGAAGAAGAAGATACGTGTCTCAAAAAATCATAGGTTCAAACATGTTCGCAGAGAGTACAAACTCCCTCTTGTAAAAATTGGTCCCCGTTTTTAGTCGCGCCCTCTGAGATAATCTCTGGATGTGGCCGAACTAAACGGGTCATGCGGAGTGGGAATACAACATCGCGCGAGTTACCGAATACCTCATATAATTTAGTTTCTTCATTTTTTAATTCTTATCATCTTATAAAAATAGTAAGATATATATATTTATATATTTATACATATGCATATATGCATGCACACAACTGTATATGTGCTGCTTGCTATTGCTTGCTATAACGTCTGTCACATTCATACTTCAATTGGCGCGCATCCCCATTCCGCATGACGTCACCCGTTTAGTTCGGCCACATCCGGAGATCCGGAGAAGTATAGAGCGTGCCACTTTCCAAACGGGAGTTTGTATTCCTGATGTTCGAACACGCTTAACGTAATGGCAGTTAAGCCGGAACTTATTGTTCGATATCTGCCGATATCCCACCACTGAGATGCATTCAGAATAGAGATGCCCGATTCTTAATCGATTCGATTCTTTCCCTAACAAATTTAGGGAAAAAGAGTTGTTCGTGCTGCTTGCATGTTTCATACTTTTTGCTTTTAAAAAGAGATGGACGCCTAATCAGACGCTTGGAAGAAACAATCGAGTTAGTTGTCTCGTTTTTGCTTCTTCGAAACATTCCAATATACTTCTGTCTAGTTTTAAATACAAAAAGTGCGAAGAGTGCAAACAACACGAATAAGCCTATTTTTGGGGAAAGAATCGAATCGATTCAGAATCGGACATCTCTAAGTTCAGAAACATCACCCGGATATATATGCTGCGTTAGAGTGAGATACGAGAGTGAGATAAAAAAAGAGAGCACCTAGGTGACGTTTTCGAACATACCACAGCAAGGCTGCGTTTCAAAACTTTCGACGAGTAGAGTAGCATTTAATTGATCAATCAGAACAAAGAGAACTAAAGTCAGCTGCATATGGTGCTTTTGTTTTTTCGTACTGAATTGCTTGATGGAAATACTCTAGTTTGATTGGTGCATTTCCATTGGGTGGGATCCGATTGACCACGGTACGATTGGACATAACCAACCGATGCAAAGGTTGAGTTCCCACTGAGCGCGTCACGCGTCGTGTCGTCTGCCTGCGTCATAAGTTAACCAATCAAATCCTCTAATTGGGATGACACGATGCACGACGCACTTGTTCCAATGGAATGATTTGATTGGTTAACTCATGACGCAGGCAGACGACACGACGCGTGACGCGCTCAGTGGGAACTCAACCTTTGCATCGGTTGGTTGTGTCCAATCGTACTGTGGTCAATCGGGACGCTCCCATTTCCATTCATCTTTAGAAATGTATTAATCATGCACCAAATGTAAATTTAATGTAAGATAAAATGTTAACATAAATGTTAATATAAAATATAAATATTTCAATATTTAACAATAGTACTATAAAAATCTTTAAGGATTAAAAAAACTTTGATTAAATTTAAAACTTAGACAAGTCTAAATTTAAATATCGTACCTTAAATTGTGTGGATCTTTTAATTTGTCGAGCAGTCTGAATAGTTTGATCGTATAATTTATTCGAAAACTTTTATCAATTTTATGTAAAAATAAGTAATTTTTTATACTTTGCTTCTCGTTCTTATTTTGCTTATAAATTTGTATTCGTATTCGTGTTAGACTCTTATAGAAATAACATACTAAGAATCATTGATAATTACTTATTTTCAATATTAAAAATACTGGATAATAAGTAATTATCAATGATTCTTAGTATGATATTTCTATAAGGGGATGCAACTGAAAAAATCGAATCTATATTTATCTACTGCTCATCATCCTTTTTCCTCTATCGCTATTGTACATCAAGACAAGTTAAACTTTTCAATTTCTAACTTCAAAATTATAAATTAAATTCAAGAAAGAATTTGCGTCTTCTCTGCTTTTATTAAAACTTAAGAATGTAAAAATCTGAAATATTTTGCAATTTATAGCATTAATCAAGCGATAAGACGATAATATTAAATAAGACTGATAAGATAGAAAAATGTCGATCCGTTGGGTAAGCTGTTTCCGATGACCTAGTCATCAAATTAACAAAGATATATTAACAACGAAGATACTATTATCGCGATGTGCAATTTACTTGCCATTTTATTACCATTTTATTGCCTATTGATTTTCAATAAAATACTTTGTGAAATTCACTTTGGCTCATATTCTGAACTCTCTTTTATCGATAAAACCCAGACAGCACAAGATCTCCTCAGGACGTTCTAAGGACATCCTGAGGACGAAGAAATGTCCTCAGGATTTCCTTAGGATGTATTCTAGATGTCCCCTGGACATCTGTACTGTTAGGGAAGTGCGCCTTAAATATAGCTTCTCAGCCAATCAGGTGGCTTCTAAGTCTCTTTTAGAGGCTCCATTTATTGTTAAAAGAGAATTCAGAATACGGGCCTTTATCAGAAAAAAATATTTAATCTAGTTTTCAATCTAGTTTACTATCAGCATTGTATCGAACAACTTATATTAATAGATCGGCAACAATCAAAATAATTAGCTTTGTAAGCTCCATAACAATAAACTTCGTATAAAAATGGCAGGTTATGTTTGTAGTTTTTTTTTCGTTTTTATCGATCACGTTGTTCTTAGAAGACAAACAAGTTATTGATCGAGCGGATGCGCCAAGTATTTAAAAACCACGATAGCCCTCGTATCATCGATATGCTCGATGTACGTTGCGATATATCGATATGACGTTATTGCATAAGAGCGCTGGTTAAAGGTCATCACACACAAAATTCCGTAAGAACTTAAATCGTAAAGAAAATCGTAAGCGTAAAGAAATCGATCAATCTCAATTGAGCATTCGGCTCTTCGTAACCCCTCCATTATTAAGAAGAGCCGAATACTCGATTGGGATTGGTCGATTTCTTTACGCTTACGTTTTAGTTCTTACGCTTAAGTTCTTACGGAATTTTGTGTGTGATGGCCTTTAGCAAGTCACATGCTGCTATACGCGCGCACTCTCCTTACTTATCGTAAGTTGCACGCTGCCAGTTTCGACCACGTCGATTAACATCGTGCCATATCGTGCGCCTATAAATTACAGTCGTCAGTGTAGTTCAGTCAGTTCAGTCGGCGCCGTCCATCAGTCGAAACGGAGTATTGACAAGGCTCTTTAGAGAAAACTTTCTTCCTTCATTAGTTTATTTGACAAGGCCGTAAGTAAGTAATCCAACAATTTAAGGACCATACGTAAGGAAAATTACGTTTGTAAAAAAAATAACATATGTCTGTCGTCACCTGCACTTTCTGCACTGTAAACCTAACGAAAACACGTTTTCGTTTTGAGATGGGCGGGAAAGTAGAAACGTAGTATAAAAAGAACAGCAAAAAAAAAGTACCTGAACCTACCACATGTATCGAAATTAATGCTGCAATTGTAAGCAACATACGAGTAAATCGTAAAATCGTAACTTACGTATGAATCGTCTACTCATAAGTTCTTACGAGAACAAGTTACGAACTTTACGATTTTGTCTAGAATTGCAATATAAATTTAGATTCCGAAATATATTATAATGAGCTATGCCCATATCGCAATGGTGAACAGAAATTTAATTTAAAAAACAATAATCATTTTTTCATAATCATTCTTTAACCATGTTTAATATAATTTCTTTTTAGTTTATTTCTTCTGACATAAGTTTTAAATAACTTTATGAAATTCTAACTATTAATTTTTCTTCTCTGTCTTTGTACATATGTTGCATCATGTAAATATATCACAAATTACAATTTAATTTGGAGTACTATATGTTACTTGTTCTTTTGTTTATAATATTTGAAACAATTATAAAAAAACATTGAGTTATTTTATTGTGGTAAAGTAAATCATTGTATAATTGTTTGTCAATAGGTTATGAGTTCATACAAGGGCTTTTCTACCAAAGCTATTCACGCTGGGCAAGATCCGCAGCAGTGGAGTCATTATGCATTGATACCCCCTATAGTGATGTCCACTACTTTTAAACAAGATATTCCAGGCCAACCTAATGTAAGTAAGAAAAACAAGATTTCTCATCAGAATTTATTCTTAATTCTCCTGATGCTCAGTTCATGATTGATAGCAATCATTCTTTTCATTTAACCTGTCAATATTAATTGTAAGTAACAAACTTTGCATTAATTCCTATAATTGTTCATCAAGAAAGAATTATATATTAACCAAAGTTTGCATTTTATAAAATATATTTTAAAATACTTTTTATCAGAAAATATCTATAAACTCTATGACGTCTTGTATGTAATTTAAAATCCTTGTATATAAGTTTTTAGTCTCTTTTTTGTGCTTCTACTCATCTCTAGATACAAAACAGATGGCTTACTGTCACTTTTTCTTATAGTCTTATTAATGTAGTTCTGAGATCATCATATTTAATATGTACAAAGATAACATGTTTAATATATTCAGATTTATGTCTCTTTATAAGCATATAGAACTATCACCAAGAAGATTAATAATAATTGTCCAATACAGGGTTTTGAATATGGCAGAAGTGCCAATCCAACACGCAATGTGTTAGAAGCATGCCTGGCTGCTTTGGAAGGTGGCAAATATGCAATCACCCATTCCTCTGGCTTAGGAGCTTTAACAACAATAACAGGTTTGTTAAAATCAGGAGATCATCTTATCTCTGGAGATGACATTTATGGTGGAACCAACCGTTACTTCCGTCACCACTTAAGTAAGCAGAACAATATAAATGTTACATTTGTGGACATGGTCGACCCAGAAAATGTTATCAATGCTTTAAAACCAAACACTAAGGTTAGTTTAAGAAAAATATATATATTTAAAGTTTTTTTTAATAATACTAAAATCTTTGAAACTGCATTAAGTATATTTTGATGTAATCAATTTATTTTCTGTTATTGTATTACTATTATTATAATATTACTTGTTTTCTAATTATATTGATAATAATTCCTAATTATTGCTAATTATACAGATGATATGGTTAGAGACGCCGACGAATCCCTTGCTAAAAATCATAGATATCAAAGCTATTGTTAATTCTGTAAGGTCTCGCAGGCCAAACATCATAATAATTGTCGATAATACTTTTTTAACATGTTACTTCCAAGTAAGTATGTGATCTCATATAATCCTGGGAGAAATAATATCAATATATACATTAATAATAACAGATATTATTATGGATATGCTTTATTTTTAAAAAAGAAACCCTTGGATCTCGGCGCTGATATAGTGATTTATTCCTTGACGAAATACATGAACGGTCATTCAGACGTAATCATGGGGGCGGCAATTACATGCCGGGACGATCTCGGGGAAAGAATGCGATATTTACAAAACAGTAAGTTTCAAAGCAAATTTCTCTACACTGTATTCGATATCTCATATATACATTCTTTGCATTTAGCAATGGGAATTGTCCCGTCACCATACGACTGCGGCCTGGTCAATCGAGGTTTGAAAACGCTCGAGATCAGAATGAAAGTGCACATGGAGAACGGTCTGGCCATAGCGAAATTTTTGGAGAGCCATTCTAAAGTGGAGAAAGTGCTTCATCCATGTATGTATTCATTATCCTTTGCTTTATTTTGTGATGCAAATTTTTAATATGATCTGCTGTACCGCTCGTGATTATCGATTGTATTATTAACACAACTAGCCACTGATGAAACATATCCTTATGTTACAGTACTTTCTTCGCATGCACAACACAAACTTGCCCTGGAACAATCAACTGGTCACAGCGGAATGGTTTCTTTCTACCTCAAAGGCGATATCATGGAGTTCTTAAAGGCACTTAAAATATTTGCTTTAGCCGAGTCGTTAGGCGGTTACGAGTCATTAGTTGAAATACCGTAAGTATACACAATATTTTTATTTTGCATATTAAGAATTTCATACTTTATATTATATATTAATGAATTTTTTTTTTTACATAGATCTCTCATGTCACATGCAGCTGTACCTCCAGAAATGCGAGAACAATTAGGCATTACCGATAACCTAATTCGCTTGTCTGTTGGCATTGAGACGAAAGAGGACCTTATAGCAGATCTTCAGAAAGCATTGGATGTTTGCTAATGAATCTAATACCAGCTATTTTAAATAGCAACATATATATATTTTAATTAATACTTGCATATATTTTAATTAATACTTGCATATATTTTAATATATATAATTTGACGTTAACCTTTATATTGTTACATATCTCTATGTAGTAAGATAAACGCAAGAATAACGCAATGAAAAAATCTCTAATAGGTACAAAGACTTTATTTTTATAAAACATTTTTACATTCCATAATTCTCAAATTCACATTAGGAACACTGTATAGTACAGCAATAGATACTTTTTGACACATGTAATCACTAGTTTCCATTTCGGTTTTCTGCGACTGTCAGAGTCCCGAAATAAGAAAGAATTCAGTTTCGAGATGCCAATAAATTAAATCTGAAAGTGCAATTTAATTAATATATTACGGACTTTGAGGTGAAAAAAATGCTTCAGATAGAGAGCGCAAGTAAAAGTTAACACAATCGACATTTAATCAATATAGACAATCTTCACTAGTCATACGCTTGGTTCCTTAGTAAATTTTTCATGTCACTAATACTGAATTCTTTAACTTTGAATGGAATACTGCCGTATAAAAACCGGGTGTAACCGTTTGTACTACCAATGCAATATGCAATACATTTGGTGCTGTGACACGTTTCTCTTATTTGTATGATGTATTTTGAAAAGAGCCGACATCTGAAATATATGAATGTCTAGTTGAAACTTGACTTGAAAAAGTGTTTAATGAACTTTATAAATCTTAATAAATATTAAATGTTTACGAAAGAACATGCATTATATATGATACAAAAGCGAAATTAAACGGAATTATATACTTCGGACGTCGGCTCTCTTTCTTCCAAGATACAGATATATGGATGTAGATTTAAAAAAAATTTGTCCTACTGCAGGTTAATCTTTGACGAATGTCGTAACTTCGTTCTGCTTATTCTGTCGTATTCTTGAGCCCGGTTGTACAACAATACGCCCGCTATCACCACCGAAGTGCCGAGCGCCGATAATCCTGTCACTGGATTGTTGAACAACAAGACGGAGAGCCATATCAGGAAGGCTCTCTTTGCGGTATTCGCGACGCTGGAATATCGATACATCGTATTCGAGAGTTACGAGTGAAATGTTTTTTAAGGCTCACAGCTACTCGCCGCAGTCATCTTGATTTATGAAGTCAAAAGAGCGAAAAAATGCATCTGTAAAATTCCTAAAAAGTACGTTGAAAAAAGATAAGTTCAAAAAATGACACTTGTAATTGATTAAGCACATCTCTAAAATACTCCGAACACTGTTCGAACAATCGATAAATAAACGTGACAAAATAATAAGGAAATGTAAGTTAAAAAGAAAGATTGCATGTTAATTTTACGGTTATTTACTGATTGTTAGAGAAAAATGTTTGGAGTATCTTAAAAACTTAATTGAACGTCATTGCTGAGTATTTTTTAATTTCAACATACTTTACAGGAATTTTGGGTATGCATTTTGCATCAATCAAGAGTCCCGTGACAAGTAGTTGGAATTCTTAATCTGTACGCGCGAAGAAAAACGCGTACCTGTGTGTCACGGGACTGATATAGTCCATAAGTACATAAGCAGTGATACTCTGAAAGTGGAAGAACACCCCGTTGAGAAGGAATGCCGCGAATAACTTAAAACTCAGGGAATGTTCCAACGTTGGTAGATCGACCAACAGTACCGATACGGGTATTTGTACCACAATTGACGCTAAACTGGTATAAAACTGTAACTCTGCCGGTCTGAAAAAAATAATGAGACATTCTTTTTTCTTTACCTCTTCCGTATCTTTATAATAATTTCATGCATGCCAATGGTCATAATCGATGTTGTTACTCACGTGTACTTGAAATTGTCACCACTAATCAACATTTTCGAGTAAACATTTTGTAAACACTCAGTTACGTTTGTGGCCATAGCGGCGATGAAACCTCTGAGATCAAAACTGATTTCATTGATGGAACACAGGGCCAGCCCACCCATTACAGGTATCAAAGATAAATTTACGTATAATCCCGTATGTTCCCCTATAAAATACAATATCAAAAGCAGATTTTTCTAGCCTCCTAGCAAGCTAACTGACAATCAAATCATGTCTGTCCAAATTGAAAGAAAAACAAAGACAGACATATGATTTAATTGTTGAGTTAGCTTACCAAGAAGTTGGAATCAGTGCCAAGTATGTCCAAATATTATCAGTCGCAATTGTCTAACTATGGAAAATCATAAAACTGAATCTTAAGCAATCGTGATCTTTATACTGAGCATGAAGAAGTATCTTACCTAATAAATACCTGCTGATAAGGACGGTAAAAAGTGGTGCGCTACTCTTGATGGTTTCTGTGAAACTTACAGCTACATAATTTAATGACACTAAACCCAAGACTACCGTTGCGAATCTCGTGCATCCCACCAGTGTCATGTGTTTGTAGAACCCAGGAGGTCTCATTAATCTTGGGCTGGCCTTGTACATGCCACAGGGGAAGTACATTTGTATTAATCCACAGATTGCAGTCATTAACATCTGGCAAGCACCTATGTTGAAACAGATAAATACCTTTTTCCAGTAACATTATTCTTTTGTATACATTAGTTTATTGTGTACCACTACAGACAACTCTTTTTTTGTCTAATTAATTTCAAACGCCATCAGATATGTACTTTACAATGTCAATGTTATCAATAAATTCTCAAGGTGAAATTCTCAGTTGCTTACCTAGGATAGTAGGATTACCCTCCATGTAAGACAGTATATATTTATTTAGGAACAGAGTGCATCCACTGAAAACATACCACAGAGTAAGAAAGAGTAGGGCCCGGGGGTTGAGCAGACCGCCCTTAGTGTCACTTGTCAGGACAATCACGTCTTCGCGCGTACGCTTCGCGTGATCCGCGTACTGAATCTTCGGCTGAGGATCGTGCGCCGCGGACGAATCCTCCGGGTCACCGCGGCCGGTTTGCGGGTAATTGATGCGCACGGAGTAATTATCCATCGCGCGTGCGGTATCTCCAAAAGCGCGAGGCTGTCACGGCGACATTACGTATGGTCGATGAAGTAATCACATTTTTGCTCGTGTCACTGCCGCTCTGAACGAGCCTCCTTCCTTCTCGGAAGTGTTTACCGCGCGTGTTAGGTTAAGTTGGTCGCGCGGGTCGAACGGATCTCGCGGCGTAAACAGCCGGCCGATCAATCGCGGCTGAACAGCGTTCGCCGTTATCCGTTACATCTACACATGATAGCGGCAACCATACAACGAGATTGTCGCATTCTCGCGCACGAATTCGCGCGCGTTAGCGAACGTAACGTAGCAAGGCTATCATGGATGTTGCAGCATATTTATCGGCGCTAATCACATATACATTTGACCGGCGCGATGGCATTACCGTTGATAACTCGCTCTGTTGGAAAAACAGCGGTAATTGACGATGTTATCGCAAGCGAATTATTAAAATTTTCTGTTACACTATTTCTATCCAAGTGACACACGTAAGTGAGTGAATAACGAGAGATTATTTATTATTTGTAAAGTAAAAATATTCCATCTCTGTGACAGGATACCATATATATGTGGAAGTGTTCATATATAAGGTCTACTCTTTTAAAAAAAAACTTCATGAACACACTGATGCAATAAATCAGAGTAAAATATACTTGTTTGTTGTTTGAGTGAAACAAAATATATTGTTGTTACAGTTGCACTAGTGTATACCAGTTCAGGAAGTTCTTATATATATTTATTTATTTTACTTTAGCTACATTGCCAAGAAGGGGCTTGGTTTACAATCATATCTTAGCCACATTCATTCATGCATTCCTCTTATTCTAATATCTGTGTTAAAAGAAAACTACATTTCTTATCCTATTAAATCACAATTTATTAATATCTCACGATGTATCACAATAAGTCCTATTATTATTATCATTTTATAGAGTTTGCAAAACTTATATCTTGTACCTCCTACATTTCCTTTTAATATTTATACCTATTTCTTCTCCTTACCAAACGTTCCTCTATCTCTATGTTCTTATATCTCTACATACTTAAATTAACTCTATTCC
Organism: Odontomachus brunneus; assembly: GCF_010583005.1. Taxonomy (NCBI): domain Eukaryota; kingdom Metazoa; phylum Arthropoda; class Insecta; order Hymenoptera; family Formicidae; genus Odontomachus; species Odontomachus brunneus. The sequence continues at coordinate 1,465,544 of NW_022639497.1, forward strand.
AACTCATATATAAGTATTCTTAACCTTAATTTATCTTATATAAATTTAACTCCTTCAATTTTTTCTCTCTTTTCCTCCATAGTTTTTTAATTATATTATCTTTGACCTCATCCAACTCTTCATACCATAGCCTATCCCATTTTTAGGAAGTTCTTATAAAAAAAAAACACCTATACATTTGTAATATTATGATGCACATGTTTTTATGGAAATGATGATAAAATTGGTTTTAATACTTCAAGAACTAATATATGTTTTATGCTTGTCATGCTAATTAACAAATATATATAGGTATTGTTTCCTTTATTGTGTTCAGTCTAAAAGCTAACGAGTACAATACTTTGCAAGATTATAATGCAACCAGCAGTTACTGATTAATTATTTATATTCATATTTCTCAAGATATTATTCATATTAAATTTATACATATGTAGTTTATATCATATAAAAATAATTTAATTTTTAGAAGTATTTTTGCAGCATAAATAATGTTATAACTCGTCTAGCCTTGTTTTAGGGATATCCTTGGGAATTTCTTTATGCTGCATGAGGCCATGTTTCTGGAGAAAATCATTGTATGCTAGAATAGCAACGTTTCTGCCACTTATTGCACTCATCTCCATTGCACTCGCAATCCATTCTATTGCATTGACATGATACAATGCATCGTGCAGTTTAAAACTGTTGTGAAGTGTGTTGGACAGGTAGTGGGGATATGCTTTCCAAACAAATGTTCTCATCTCAGTGACCTTAACATAAGAAAAGAAACATTAATTGTATTGACGCATTTTTGGTTGGCTAAAGAAACTGTGTTGCAGATCTCACTTACATTTGAGAACATTTCGTGAATAAGTTTCATTTCCAGTGGTTTTCTGCTAAATAGCTTCCAAACTGGGGAGCTATCCTTATTTGATCCAGAGACCATTCTCGAGACTGAACTAATTATCGTCTTGGTGGGATTGCAACTGAAAATACTATCTAAGCTCTTCTGTAGGCCAAAGTATTCTGGTTTGATATCTGCTTTGACGAATGTCGCGTGCGTCGTCTGATAGCGACCTGGAAACTCTAAACCCTCCGGAAAATTGACGAATTCTATCGGAAATTCTTGATCACTCGTGAGCGGGGCTGCGATAATCACAATGTCATATTTGGCAGTCATTGGATCCGTGTTGTCTAAATAAATTAGATTATGTCTTAGTAGAGTGTGTAAAATTTTCTAATTGTTATTATTCCTGTGTCTTAAGCGTTTGTCTAAAGTAAAACGCAGAATTTTACTTGAATTTCGAGTAGCTTTGAAATTAATGTAAAATTCTACCTTCATTCATATGAGTCACTTCATATTGCTGCGAATCACTGTTGTCTGCCGTATAACGAATTTTCGTGACGCGGCTCCGCACGACATTTACGTTTTTATTTCTGTAAATGAGATTTTCCGGCACCTACGGAGTTCACTTTGCACATTTCACGAATAATTAGGGCAGATACTGCGACGTTCATAACATCTTACCTCTTTATTTCCACCTTTAACAGCCCAGAGTTCAGAACCTACTGCAGCTAGAGATACAAGACCGACAAAACTTTGTATATCGGTATCTTGGCCATAATTCACAACAACAATAGCTTCAGCTAGCTCATCGATCAGTCTATCTGTATAACCCATATGTAAAAGGTGATCTTTCATTGGTATTTGCAACCACTTTGGGAATTCCTCATTCACAGCTGATATTAATGCAGTGATATTTGCAAAATACTTTCCAGCATCTTGTAGTTCATATATCTTTTCGAAGTTTGTTATCACATCATTTACATCCCTGTTTGAAGGAAATTACAATCTCAATTTAAAGCACTCTTATTTTCTCTTTAAGCTGTTATAACTCATAATTTTCAAGCACCTTTTGAGTTTAAATACTTGGAAACCATATCTGTAGAATAATTGTATAAATGATACGATGGTACAACCACTGTCCTTAAATACAAACTCATCTCCATTCCATATGCCAATCTTTTCCTCATCAGACGTAACGTGATCCAAACCTGTGCACACAAAAGCTCATGGATTTCTTACATTTCTTACATATAAGCATTTAAAAGATGGATTGTATTCGAGGATCGCTGATATTCATACTTGCCTAAAAGTTTGACAAATTTCTGCATGTACATATTGCGGGGATGTATAATTGAACCACCGGCCTCATATGTGTTGTTACCAATCGTTACAGTTGCCAATCGGCCGCCGACGTGTCTTGCTTCGTACAAATCAATCTCCAAATTTCCATTCATCAGCTCTGTGAGGAAGTGCGAGGTGGAAGCACCGCCGATACCACCTCCGATAACGGCTTAAAGAGAAATTAAAAGAGAAACATGTTAGAAACATAAAGTAAACTTGAACTTTATGTAAAATGTTGACTGAGTTACATTAGTTAATACGTTTTGTAATAATACTACAGATTTTTACGACAAATTATTTCGTACCGATATGCGGTGTGCGCGTCTCAAGGCAACTTGCATATTCGAGTGTCAGTAATTCGAATACTAAAAATATTATGCACCTTCTCATGGTGTGTAGAAATTGAGAATCTTCGACGGTTAAAACAGTTCGTTATCCGCTTCTGTGTCGCCAATCGTCAGAGAACTGATGAACTTCTGTGTCATAACACCCGATTATACCTACACATAATCTACGTATCTACATATAACGCATGTCATTCTTTTTTGCAATCTCTGCATATCTAATATGCGCAATATATATATTCAATTCTTTAAGTACCTCGTCGTTCAATAAATCTATAATTTCTAAAAATTTTTTATCAATTCGTTTTCAGCCAAATGTTTTTCACAATCGTTGATTGATTGGGGAAGCAAGAATATGTCAAAAACAAAAGTGGCATTTTAACAGTTTGATGTTTCGTATACTTTAAGATAAATTATACCAGATATTATTGATACCGGAGTGGATTATTGTTACGCTTATATGTACATGTACATTTGTGTAACGCTCTTACGTAACGCGCAATTAGCAGTTATTAATTAATTATTTATATTAAATAAGTAATAAGAGATATTAATCTCTTATCTTCCTTAATATACCCTTATAGAAATATCATACTAAGAATAATTGATAATTACTTATTTTCAGTATTAAAAATACTGGATAATAAGTAATTATCAATGATTCTTAGTATGATATTTCTATAAGGGTATCCCGTCAAAATGTTATATAGATATTAATTTCTTATCTTCCTTAACACATCCTGTCAAAATATTATTTCTTAATTTCTCAATTAATCAGCAGAGTTCCGGAAGCGCGTTATCAACGACTACATTCAGCGGAATAAAGTGATTAGTGAACAGTCAATGATTATTGGTTTTTACTGTTAAATCCCGCTCTAAATTTAGACTAATTACGTTGACGAATTACTCAACCGTTGTACAACCGTTGTGTTCACTGAACGTACCCAACGTTAACACATTATTCTTTATTGCACTCTTTAAATGCACAACAAGGATAGAATGACATACTCTCTGAACGCAAGTCTGTTTTCTATTAGCTGCACTAGTTCTCTCTCATCTTTCTTCCGCCACATTTTATCTATATATCTGTCTCTTTTTAAGTTCCGCAAGGTGTACACTAGTTCAATAACAGAAAATAGACTCATAGAAAAACGCATATCTAGAAATGAATGTGGTAGAACTCGTTGCACTGAAGAAAAATCGAGTAGAAAAATTTTCTATCATATTATAAAATACCACGTAATTATCGAAATGAGATAAACTTGGTTGATTAATGTACGCGACGCAATGGCACAATTATATTATTAAAGCTTGCAACACTTTCTTGAAAAATTGGTTTTCCAGTAATTTTCCAAGGAAATATACTTTCTTATTGCACATGAAATGCGTTGCAAGATTCATGAAAGAAAATTGATGCAACCTTTAATCGTTCCACTGGACGAACTCTGTAGGACAATCTAAAGGAATATGTTTTGGATTTGTTTCCTTATCTCTCTTAGCAACAGTAAATATAGGCGTGAGGCCCAATATCATTTACACCGCTCGCTGCTTGCAATTGCTCCGTCTCTCGAGCAGTCATGTCACTCGATTTGCACCGTTGCTAGGAAACAAGCCCGAAACATGTCTCCTCAGACTGTCCACAGAGCATCACAAAGTTCGTTTCGCCGTATCGCATGCACTCATTTGTTAATTTTCTCTCGTTATCATCTCGATAATTACCGTGTTAGTTTGAAAAAATGGCAGCAGATTATTCCACTCAGTTACGAGTCTTACCTGCACATGACGCTCAGACACCTAAATCTAGACACCCTGTATAGCGATCACGTGATACGCGAGGCCAACCGAGCTGACTTTAGCGATTGAATTCAGTATGGCTGAGGGTGGCCCAGAAAAATAGCTGGGAGTAGCCCCGGTGTACACCATCGTGACTTTGCCGCGAATTCGTTCGCGAGATGAACACGAACGTTGCATAATTGGCAATATTACACATTTAACACGAATATTTTCTCCTTCAACGAAAGTTCCTAACACGCATCTTCGAGATGTTCCCCAAAATTTCTCGCCCTCGCAGAACGTCGCGATAACAACTAAACAGAAGAATGTGCCGCGATTGCACGACATAATTTGTAATTAAAAGAGAAGATAAGAGAGTCGTGAAACTTGTAAAGTTAGTTGCATATATTCAATTATCGGGATAAATGCTTGGGAGGAGAGAGAGAAAAAGAGTAGAGATTACGAGCCGAGCATTAAGCCTCACGGTAATTTATTATTACGATCAATCTATGCTCTTTTGCTATTGTACTTTCTTAGTTTCATACTTGAACTTTAAATTTTTATATTCTATATATTACATATATATACGTGTTGCATCTTGTTCATGTACAAATCCTATTGCAATGTCAGACTTGATTATTAAGTTACACACAAATAAAAAAAGAGATACATTAAAGGTATATATATATATATATATACACGTATCTCCTACTCCGTCCATCTATGAGAGCAATGCTGATTCGTGCACACGTAATACAGTCTCATTTCCTCCTCAGCCCTCCTAGTTTGCGCCTGGAAAAACACAGCCTCCCTGTGATTGCACTTCGGGCATGGATGTTCCTCAGTTCTCGGCAATGTAGGATCCGATATCACGTCGGCGACAATGTGCGTCAACTCGCTAAAAATATAAGAAAACGTTTGAGTAAATCAATGGTGAGCACACGACTCTTGCTACGACTAGTGCATTACACCTTTGCAAGCTATAACTGGCCAAAACATTGAGTAACAGTAGCCTTACATTAATCACTGCATTCAGCAGAAAAAGTTATTTTACAACTGTTGCAAAATTCGTGAATCTAATTTGATTTACATTCTTGATCTTAGAATCTAAGAGCATTCATCACATTAAAAATTTTGCAAAGCAGTTATAAAGCAGCTTTCTCTGCTGGATACAGCCAATGTTATAATTTCCTGCTCAACAATGTAACTGTTATATACAACACATGTAGTATTGCACTTGCACTATTGAGTAGGAAATTATAACATTAATGTAATGTTACTGTTACTTAATGTCTGCTGGGGAAGTTACTCTCACAACTGGAGTTTCGCAGCAAGCACAAAAGATTCGCCAAGAAGTGTATAATTTTGTACAACAAGTATCTCTGTGCACAAAATGATACGCTTCAACCTCCTGGCACATATTGTACGAATTTTAGAGAATTATTGCAAAGTTTAATAATGTTTGTTCTATGTTGATTTATCTCTCAATTCGCTACTCTTAACTTACTCTATCTCGTGCATGATCTTATTTACATAGATGCAGTTGCTGTCAGCCAGTTGCTTAAAGTCGCAATTTCTGCACTAAAACACAATTTTTCATGTTACAATCATATTGTAACAATAGATCTGTTTTCTTTTTCAAGAAACTTCCTGAATCAGTGTATACTGGTGCAATAAATGAAACAAAAGGTTTGTTGCACTAAAAGTTGTACTAGTTCTCTCCTCTTTCTTCCACAAAGTCTCAATTGTATACCTGTTTCTTTTTAAGTTTTATAAATGTACACTAGTTTAGCAATAAAAAAATATACTCAAGATACACTTGTCTTACTCTAATTTACTGCATCAGTATACACCAGTTCAGAGGATGTATTCAAACACTAAATACACTTTTCGGATTTTTAAGCTAATTCAAGCTTGTACAAGATACTTATATAAAAAAAAAACGGAATTTGGAATAAAAAGGATGTACTTGGCATTCGAATACGGCCCTACAAAACTTCTAAAAAAAAAAACAGGCCTCATGTTAGAAGACAGAATTCTTGGTTTTCGTGTATTTCTATCTTTATGGAAGAAGAGGGAACAGTTATGAAGCATTACTTACCGCGTACATCAGCACTTTGTTTTCTTTGTCTTCTTTCGGGTATAACATGTTATTACATTCCTGACAAAATCGGATACCTACGAAACCCGGCCCGTCGTCGTGAGTGTCATAACCTGTTATCTTTGACATGATCAAACATCAAATCGATGTCTTCATTGAGTATTTCTTTTTTCTCTTCTGTTAATTAATGTGGAGAGAATTTCAATCTTTAATTATTTACATTTTATACAACATTAGTGTATTTGTTGCAATCACAATATTATTCACGTGACACCACACCAGTAGTAGATCCGATTGTAGCACGCTGTAGAATTACACAGAATCGAACGACGCGTTACCTGTAGGTACATTCGGGAAACAGAAAGCCGTTATACACGATGTAGAATTAACGGTGACGTTCTTCACGTAAATATTTATCGTGTCACACAAGATAAATTTCCAAAAGAGATTGAGAGACAAAAAAACGGCGGAATTATCTCCACAAATGTTCCAATAATCTGAGCCTGCTTTAAATTTATTTCATAAAGGTACGCACCGTAATTCAATAAATCATCGCAGTCACGGAATTTTATATTCTCAATGAAGATTCTCGTGGAACTAAATTAACTTATAAATATTGCTTGTAAAAATCCGATCGATATAATATAAATTTTTAGATTAGTTTCTCAAAGTGAAATTTGGCCCGTGGGTATGTGCGTGTCCAATTTTTCTGATTTTGTATCTTTTTCATTTCTATATATCTTCGAGATGAAAGAGCAATCCGACGTCTCCGATTTACAATGCCGAATGCAGCTTTTATCTCTAGACGAGGAAAAAGCACCCTATATTAGTCACTATGTATTGTATTTCTTTGTCGGCCTTATTTTAATTCAACATATTTTTCCAATGAGTATAAATATTGATAAACAATACATTTCACGTACACTTTTATATTTACTTTCATTATTTCCATATTCTTTCTTTATTTCCTTCTGTAGTGCGAGAGAATACGGTGTGAGAAAGAGAAAGAAAGAGTGGGGGAAGAAAGACGAACATGTAGGATGTAACCAAAAAAGAACAGACATCTATTATGGCGCGCATCCTTCGTGCAGTTTCTATGAGATCAGTCGGGACGACGTCGCGCGAATCTTATTCGCGCGTGCGTTCGCGCACAACGATCACGTTGAAATCGTATCGAACGGCTGGCGCGTAAAATCGCGGCGAATCCATTTATCGCGCCGCACGCGCGCAATCGATCGGTGCGCGTGTCCACCACGGAAAAAAAGGCATTAAGAAGCCCGTCTAAGAATCGCCGCCGCGGGTTTGAAGGAACGGCGCAAGTTTGCTGCGCAGCATCGGATGCGCGCTAGAGGCCGTCGCGACGCTAGTTCTAGCGATAGTTTACGATAGAGTGTGCCGTGTGAAGTACGTGCCGTCGACGTCGACAGCGGTCTCGCCGTGCGAGTAAGTATCGATCAACGGGGCCGGTCCCGTGTCACCGTTCACGGCTCTAACTCGCCCGTACGTCTCCTCCTCGCGGCTTCCCGGGCTCTCTCTCGTCCGGAATCTCTAGCGTCTATATAGCAGTTCGCGGAATACACGCGAGAGCTGCGCTAGTGTCCCACGCGCACGCACACACACACACACAGCGAGGCGCAGACTGTTCCTTCTCCCCTCGAACCGTGCCGCCATCTCCCTCTTTCTTCCCTCGTTTCCGTCTCTTTCTCTCTCGCTCTTTCGCACGCTCTTTCTTGCTCCGCTCTGCTACCCCCACCCTTCCGGCCGCAGCTCCCCTAGGTAGCGAAAATCTCGGCGGCTGAATGTTTTCTTAAGGGATTCTTCCTGCAAGCGACGCGAAATTCGGAGAGTAGTCGGTCTAGACGTCTTGCGGACTCGTGAGTGAACATTACCTTATTTACCGAACGCTCTATAAGACACGCGTACGTGTGTGACTCGCATTGTCATTTCTACGTGTTTCCCCGAAATCGGGAGGACGCTCGGCGTCCCGTGAGAAAGCCGCGCGAAGAACGAGAGAGTGACCGAACGAGTGAACAAACGAATGTACGTACGTACGCATGTACGAACGAACAAACAAAATGGTGAAACTTATGGGAACTTCGAGGCGTTTCTGTAAGGGGAGAGCTGTGATGCGGCAACGTGCTACGGCGGCGGCAACGACGGCGGCAACGGCGGCGGTAGCGACGACGACGATGGCAGAGGCGTCAAGACGATGTCTCTCCCGCAAAGATCTTTCTTTTATTACCACGAAAGAATGGTAACGTATGAAGCGGATCATTGTGTGCAGACCGATCTCTGAATAATCTTGCGAGCGCTCCAGTGACGCTTAACCTGTCGAGACCAAGTCGAGACCGACTCCGACACGTGATTACAGAATACACAAGCATCACCATCGTCACTGTCGTCATCGTCATCGCCGTCGCCGTCGCCGTTGTCGTCGTCGTCGTCGTCGTCGCTCTCCTCCTCGTCTTCGGTAGCGAGCAGCGTACGCTCGTAGCGCGTTGCTCCACCTCCACCGTGCGTGCGTGCATGCGTACACATACGTACATGCGTGCGTGCTTGCTGCATCCGGCTATACGCGGCTTTTTGTCGCACGCGCTCGTTCAAGTTTCAGCAATTTTTCGGCCGGTTTGCTTGCTCGCCCTCGCCCGATTGTCAAGATCGATTCGACCTACGCAATGCTCGATCGCGATGTAATGTTTCAATCACTCGCAAACGCATTTCGCACATTCCACATGTAATGGAAAGAAAAAAAAAATAGTATTAATATATAATCATATATATATTTGTGTTATATATGACATATAGTATATGTATAATCCACATGTATGTACTATATATGTGTATATATATACACATATATCTATATATATGGTTAAGATGAGTGGTTTGTGTAGGTGTATACTACGTGTGTGTAAGTGTGTCTGTGTGTGTGTGGCGCGCGTACGAATACATGGGCACGCACGGATATTGTTGTTACTAGACCTATGTCAGACAGCCATATTGTACATTTTTTTAACTCAACCGTCATGTTTCTCGTTAACCTAGCCCCAGCGTCGCGATAATATCTCTCGTTTCGGAGCGGTTCTCGACCATGATATTTCGGGCGCTCACGAATAATAGGCGTTTACGAATTATGGGGAATATCCTGTTCGAATTTCGAGTTAGCAACCGGACTCGCCGTGACGGGCTCTCTTTGTCTTTGTTCCAACGTTAGTCGTCCTCGCACGCGGGTTTAGTTACGCCGCTCCGGCAAATAATACGGTTGTTTTTTCCCCCCATAGCTGAGTGAGATCGTGCGTGCGTCGCGTTTTACCATATTTAAAAAGACCGAAGCTTAGCGAATAAGGTATCGTAACGTCGAATCTGCTACTTGTTTTATTAATTAACGCGTCTGAAAATAGCTCGTAAGAAAGAGATTCTCTTTGCTATAGTAACGGATGTCTCCTTCTTCTGATCTCAAATTGACAAAATGACTTCTTTGTTAAGAATACTTTGTATTTTCACTCATTTTTCTCTCGATGCTTTATTCTTCTTTGTTCTTGGTATTTTGTGTAGATATGTTTTATGGTCTATTTGATTATTATTATTACTTATTTAAGTGATAGATATATAGTGATATATATAGTTGAAAACTGTTTAGAAAATAACTAAAAAATCACAAGATGCTTTTTTCAGGATCTTTATAGTGTTTCCTAGCTATTGTGTTCTTAAACATTAAGCTCTATAAAGCGTATTGTATTAATTCTTAGAATTGCATGATACGTTAAAACGCAATCAGGTTAAAATGCAATTCTTTACATTTGATAATAGTTAAAATGTAATGTAATTCTAGATTTTAATAAGATGTTTCATCTATGAAATTTTAACAAGATTTCTTGTGTACAGGAAATTCGTGTATCATTGAGCCGCAATGATGGATTCTGGGAGTAACTTGCCTAATCCCGTGAATTATCCGGGAGGGGACCGTCAACAATTCTGTGTCTCTTGGAATTCTCACCAATCCAACATGCACAGTGCATTTCCAAAGCTGCTGAGCTCGGAACAGTTTGTCGACGTGACTTTGGCTTGTGACGGAGGCTCGATAAAATGCCACAGGGTCGTGTTGTCTGCCTGCAGTGACTACTTGGAACGTTTGCTGCTGGAGATACCATGCACTCATCCAATCATCTTTTTAAGAGACATGAGAATGTGGGAGTTACAAGCTTTAGTTGAGTTTATGTATCGTGGAGAAGTGTATGTGGAACAACAACAATTGGCAAAACTAATGCAAGCAGCAGACGTTTTGCAAGTATGTAACTCAACCTATCTTCATTATCATCAAAATTGTTTCTGTGAAATTTCCATTACTTTTATTTATTGGTCTAACTTTGAGCGAATACGTCTCGTGCGACACAAACAAGACTTCAGCGCTAGAAACATGTGGTATGTTGTGTTTTTACACACATGTTCCTACGCACGTGTTTTTCTTTTTTTTTCCAAAATTGTGTTTCTACAATGGAATATATTTTTGCAATCTACGCAATCTATCCCTTAACAGATACGTGGTTTATCCAGCCAGTGCGAGAACAATTTGAGCGACAGCAATACACAAAATGATTCTAACGCGCCCGTTACTCCATCACCACCTATTCAAGACACCCCTAGTTTCAAGACCGAGGATACTTCAACCAATAGTGGTAACAACACCAACTTTCTCCCGTGTTCGGCGATGGCGACGACCAGCTCAGGAAATAGTTCGTCGCACACCGTCACGCTTGTTCCACAAAATTCCAATTCGTCATCCAACTTTGTGAGTATGGAGCACAACGAGGCACTGCAGCATCTGGAGAAAGCTCTCAGTGCGTGCGAAGCTACCCTCACTGAAACCACGGGTATGGTGAAGATGGAGCCTGACGAGCAGTTCACTCAGCAGCAGGACGTCAAACCCTATTCCATTAGTATGGTATCCACTAATAATTGCAACCCTACCAGCCCATTCCCCGCTATAGAAGGTGAATAACTTTCCTCTTTCGTGAACGATTTTCTGTGCCGATTCTAGCCGATTATCAGACATTATTTTAAAACCTTGCCCTCTCCTTCATTCTCACAGGTTATCAAAGACGACAAAGGCGCTCGGAAGAGGAACTCAAGCAAGCTTCGGACATGGTGGCACGCGGCATGACATTTCAAGTAGCTTCAGAAAAGTACAATATACCGATCAGCACAATTCGATTCTACATGGTTAGGAAGGGCATCTTGCAAAGGCGAAAACGCGGTCGCGGCTCGAGCAATCTCGGAATGAACAGTCAACCGGATAGTCCAGCCAGTCCACCGTATCATATGATGAATTACCGTTTGCCGGAGAGCCTAAATTCCAGCCTACCGTAGTGCTGTACAAACAAGAGTAGTGAGTTTTTATACTTCAGTTGAATCGAACAAATTTTTTATCGCAGCACCCCAGAGCTGTTCCAGACCGTGTCACCGTTGACTTTTCCGTTTTTTAGTTTCGTGCCTTGCATCGAGTTCGCTCATTTTTTTTCCTTTTTTCTTTCGTATCCTTTTTTCCTTTTTTATATTCGCCCTTCATTTACTCGGCGCGGCGACATGAAGCGCGCGCGCTGGTTGACAAGACTACTATTATTAACAACGTACTTTTGCATTTACTCAGTAGACCGAATGTAACTTTTACGCGATATAAATATGATTTGAGTCTCGAACAGCTCCGCTCCATGTACATAAAATACCATATGTCAAAGTTCGGACACAGCATTAAGTTTAAGTCGATGGTCGTGCACTCCGCCTCGCAAAACGCACGCCATTGCAACATATTTATGTTGAACTCTCAGTGTCCTTAGGAAGACTGCCTGAAATCAGTTTTTTTAAGTACAAAACATACTACACGCTAATATACTGTACTGTATAGCGAGGTATACCAATCGTATGACTCGTTATAGCCGTTGACGTTGTACGTAATGCTGCGTAAAACGTTCGCTCCGCAATCAAATTCAATGGCATTATGCGCGAGAGTATTCCATCCGTCATATATTAAACTCACATCCATACTTATAAGTGCTTACGTTGTGACATGTACTTATAAGAAGAATGACGTATAAAAGGGAATGGACAAATCGTTGAAGATCAAAACGTTAGATCGAGCATTTAACGTATTGTGTTTCAAATTTTATCATTTGAGACTTTTATACGCAGGATTTTTGTAGGTAAGCGCAGTTGATGATGAGATATTCGCGAAGGATACGGTTTCTATAGGGCAAGGCTGTTAAATACTTGTAACTTTTAGTTCGTCAGATCGCCGTTAAGAAAGGCGAGATAAAATTGTAACCCTAATCGGTGGCTACAATTGATAAAAAGTTGCAAGTACTTACTGCTCTGCTACAGGGTATATATATATGATACGATTATACATATATATATATGTATATGTATATGTATATATATATAAATATATATATATACATATATATATATATGATATATATATATATATATATATATATATATATATATATATATATATATATATATATATATATATGATAATATATATATATATATATGATAATATATATATATATATATATATATGATAATATATATATATGTATATATGTATATATATATATATATATATATATGTATGTATGTATGTATATATGTATGTATGTATGTTGAGAAATGAACACAATTCCTTTTTGCTGTGGACGAACACTAAGCGTATGGTTAATTTTCAGCCGTGTTCCGTTCTTCTACTTAGTGACCGATGTAGCTTGTATACATGGATAGCATGAAATTTCTTTTTTGGATCTTACATCAATATATCGCTCGAAGCAGACTATACAAAATTATATTATACAAAGTATAATTTAAAAAGAAAAAGATGAAAATGAAGAAGAAGAAGAGAAGAAGAATGACTATGTCATATATAACCGATATTTTTTTAATGACCTCAGAATGTTTTGACGAGTAGACACATCTCCGTAGTGTAAGTTATTTTTTATTACATCATATATTTATATGATTCAGTGAAGCGCATCTTACTCTCATTAAGTTGTCTGTGGCATCTGTAACACCGTTAATGCGCGCATATATATATATATATATATATATATATATATATATATATGTATATATATATACATACACACACACCGGGTATTTATCTGTTTTGTAACTTAAATAAGCCTTCATGATGAAAATTACGACGATACTTTATATCCTGCTGCACCAGGAGAGTGACGCTTAAAGATCAAAATGTATACAAATTGTAGAAAGACAATGGGACTTGTCCACAAACGATTAGTCACTATGTTTAAGACTGGTAACACGTGGCTAACATAACCAGACAAAGTCTTAGACACAGCAATCCTCAATCTATTATACAGATATTTTTGTAGGCACTTTGTCGAGGAAAGTTTCTTCTTTCTGCCTTTATTCTATATACCTTGATAACTTATACAGTGTAAGAGGACCGGTATTTATTCAAAGTTTACCATTTAGCTTTGTTGAACATCACAAGAGATGAACGATCATGACGTATGTAGTGTAATGCTTTTTACATGCTAGTGTACAAATGACAGCATTTGTAATTGATGATAAGAATTACCGGTGTCCGTAAAAATCACAAGATCGGCTCTTCTCGTTATTTTTACGAATACTGGTTCTGCCTTTTCAAAGAGGTTTAATTATATGACAACAACTGTGGCGCATATAATGTAATTGTAACGGTGTATTGCCTTTGTTAAATAGCATTTGGATAAAGCCATATTTTTCCATGCAACGCAATAATCCAGCAAAGTAAATTACAATAACTGAGAAGCAGCCTAAAAATAGGAAAGAGTGCCAGATACAAAAATAATAAAAAAATGGACATGAACAATAACACATAGAAGATAAAGTAAAGTTTACTATCACTTAGAATGTAACTGCCTTTCTCTGGCCTCATACCGGATCATTAATTTATTTATATTAGACAATATACAAAATACGTGTAAAGAAAAAAGTGAATTAATCTAACTTTAGAGAGCTTGCTAGAGCTTCTATTACTTGCAGTAAGACTGCTACCATCCGACTGATGAACACGTTTTCAAGATTCAAGTTGAACATTTAATCCAGCATATGTCACAGATCTTATTATAACTTGTATTTATTCTCATTTAATCATTTTCTACGTGCGACCATACGTATATTAATCAGTTATCTTCTTACTTTTACAAGATATCGAGATATCGGAAGAAAAAGAAGAGAATTAGTCACATATTGGATATTGTGATGTTAATGTGAACTAAAGAAGAGAAGAAAAAAAAAGACATGACTTACAATTGTTGCCTGTTGCAATGTCCAGACAGTTGAGGTAATGACTTACTCGTATATAGCATTCTTTCCGAAAGAATCAGTATCGTGTAAATCATTGTTCTAAGAGTTCCAGTTGACAAAGGTTTTATACGGATCTATTAAACCAGTATTTCAAACCAATGAGAAATAATTAGTTTTCTAATAATACATAATACATTTTACGTGAATTTAGTACAGTGCTTAAGTCAGTAATGCTCAGCGTATCTAACAAATATTTTTAGTGGAAGTCCGTGTCATACTCACATGTATCATAATGTCTTAAAGTATGTAACTAAACCACAATCAAAGAAGTGTGAACGATACTTAATGACTATTATCATAGCCACTATTGTAGCAGTAAATATATAGGTAGCCACTTTGAGGCAGTTTATATTATATTTAATTACACGATACTATATATATTGCTTTGGTCTCTCCGTTTTTATGATGGTATTATTATTTGTAGATAGAATCATAAAACTCTATAGAGTCGATTTTTGAACCTCGTATCACTTATTTTTAAGTCTTTTTTACAGTTACCGAGATAAATATCTAATATGGATTAAATAGGCAATGCAATTAAAAGTCCAACATATACACACATAGATGAGATCTGTTTGCGTATCAGTATGATTACGGTGGACATTTTGTTCTTGTTATCTCTCGGGATATGCGCATATGATTATTGCATCGTACTTTTGGCAACGCTAAACCAGTATATATTTGTATAAGTCGTATTTTTGTGTCCCATTTTTTAGCTTAAGTTTTTATTATTATAATTCGGATTTTGTACGGTTGTATGTGTGGTGAGCTTCTCTCAAGGTAACACGTCGCACTTGAATGAACATAATCTGAGGGCACATTTGTGGAAGCCTTGAAATGATTTCAATCAAAATATCAGAATATTATGGTTGAAATATTTTTCATCAATATATAAATTTATATATATATATATATATATACATTGTAATGTGTTTACTATAATATTAACTTTCCCATTTATTGGTCTGTGCCCTTTGACTTCGTGTTACGTCGGGAAATGCACTCCGGACGATCTAGCAAAGATCCGATGTACGTTTATCATCTTCCTAAAATTATAAATCGTTAACACACTGTTGCTTGCCTATTTACGATCGCGAGTGGAAATTAAGTGCTTTGATGTTTCGTAAATGAGTTGTAGCGACGGATTACTGACTTGAATAAGAGTTCAATTTTCTAACCGTAGATTCCGTAAGAGTAATAACACTCTAATATGATCACTAGGGCTTTATATGATATCTGCAGTATGCGACAGATTACACTGAATCGACGCCGACGCTTCGATCTCCATTTCCCGGTGAGATTCGCAGTTCGTTATAGTTCCCTTCGCGTAGCTCGACTGTCAGGGACATCTTCGAAGCGATCTGCAATTCAGTATCGTGCGTTGCGTGCAAAAAGTCGACTGCGTTCGTCCGACGATCATCGCGTCGTCGTGCGCCTCCGTAGATAGTCACACTTATTATCATTACACATACAAATTGTATATTGTATTATTCTCGAAAGCCCGTATTCAGGACTCTATGAGGAAGCGTACGGTAACATCTTCACTTTCGGATATTCACGCGACTTTGTCGGTTGTTTCGAGACGAAATTCGCAAAACTTCAACAACGTCAAGTTATGTCAGTATCGTTCGATTATCACGCCGACATCACTCAATGTACATTAATTAATTTTGCACTGTTTCTATTTTTTCTTTTTTCTCCTATCAATGAGACCACTGACGGCTCTTGTGCGAGGAGTTGCATAATAGTTCCAAATATGCTATCAGTAACAATATATCGCCAACATTATTGTTACGTGCGAATGTACATTTAGATTTTGCGGCAGAACGATATGATGTATCTCGACTTTGCCAAAGTATTGGTGCCGTCGCTACAGCGTTCCGAATATGGGCCGAAGCGTGCGGGTTCAGTGTAATGCGGAAAGACACGTGTACGCACGAAAATACACGTATCCATACGCGAGCGCGTGCATACACCCACACACGTGGATACATGGTATCGCACGACACACACACACACACGCATGTATATGGAAAAAACGAGACATACAACGGACGAGGGATGGGGCAGGTCGAACTCGTCGTGACTGTAATACAATTTGCAGAATACCGTGCCGTTCGGTTTGCTCGTGACAAACCAGCTTTTGTAATTCGCGTAAGATAATGTATGTCTATGTGTGAGAGAGAGAGAGAGAGAGAGAGAGAGAGAGAGAAAGAAGAAAAGAGAGAGAAAAAGAGAGATAAAAAGATAAAACATCTTAATTAATTGGTTACGGGTTCGTTACATAATAGGCACAACGTGTGGCCGAAATGAGAGAGAGAGAGAGAGAGAGAGAGAGAGAGAGAGAGAGAGAGAGAGAGAGAGAG
>NW_022639497.1:1485263-1488422 GCF_010583005.1 Odontomachus brunneus
AGAGAGAGAGAGAGAGAGAGAGAGAGAGAGAGAGAGAGAGAGTTCGAGCGCCCGAAAAAGAGAGAATGATGACGAAGAAGAGAATTATAGAAAACCATAATAGCAACAATGTTAAGTGTGTAACTTGAATGAGATTTTTGATGAGTATGTAGACAGGATCGCGGTGTTGCGCCGAGCGAAGAGATTCTCGGCGCAACGAACTACGATATCGTGATGGTCACGTGTATTCTTGAAAGTAATCTTGACTTCCGAGAACGTAGAGAAAAATAAGAAAAAAAGAGAGAAAAAAAGAGAAAAGGAAAGAAATAAGAAAAAGAAGATATGAGGAAAAAGAAAAGCGTGCCCGGAGGGAATATATTAAATCTGCGTTTATAATTCCTCTGATGGGTTCGTAAATCGCGTTTCTCTCATCGGGGAATATTATCATCATTACTTTATTTTAGTAATTAACACAAGTAATTCGCATTCTCGCTCCGTAAGTGTGACACTTTGCGGAGAGAGAAGGGAAAAGGAATCCTAGATGTAATTGTTTAAAAGAATTATATTCGATGTGGGATAAGAAAATCCCACGTCGGAAAATCGCATATTACCCCAATGCGAACCAGTACATCTTTGACGTTTTTTTCGATTTACCATTGAACCGAATTTCATTCAATGACTTTCTGGATGATCCCTTTTGCAAAGGGAGCAGTCGCATTCGAAACTCAAGCAAGCGAGCATTTGCCGACTTTGTGACATTCAAGTATTGTTTGATTTACAAGTAAGCTGTATTTTAAGGAATAAAAAAAATGCTTATAATTTTAAGAACGTGTAACATGTGTTAGAAAAGCATGCTTCTACGTAGCGAGATAGGACAACGCTATAACAATAATTATTATAATTAAAATTAATTATGAATATAAGAGGCATTTAATAAGTGCAAAGTATTTCCTAATAAAAGTACTGCTGAAAACGTGACTGGGAGAGTCGCTCTTTATTGTTTCCGTAGCGTCACGCGTTAGCGCAGAATCGCGTCGTGCCTTTGTTCGCGGTTCACGAAAACTACGACGCAATGCTACGACGGCCTCAACGGAAGAAACGCATAGGAGTCTTCGGCGCTCATTTATCGCGCGCATCTCGCCCCATCGGTCGCCGACCTTGCCTTCGCACCTCTTCAAGGTCTCCTGCGCGAGAATGAAACTCTTCATTTATACCGCTCAATCGCACTACCGGCTATTGCCGGTACCGGTTCGCCTTGCACGATTGCACCGTGTCCTTCGCGTCGCTTTTCGACGAAATGCGCGCTTATATTTAGAAGAGAACTCCTGTAATCGCGTGCGATTAAAGTCGCTCATTTCGGAACAGGTTTGATTCTCCGAGACTATAAGAACGCCCATTATTGTGTGATGTTTCTTTTCTCTGTCAGTGTGCATGATTTCAGTACGGTTTAAAAACTTTTCGATGCAGCTTCACGGAAAAAAATAAATTCGTTAGTAGAGTAACTGAATTTTCAATTATATCCAAGAACTGTATAGAAATTCGATTATATATAGAAAGATTCCAGTAAGAGGTTTCTTATTCATGATTGCTCTCAGTTACCTTGTTCGAATTTTAATGCAGCTGAATGCTTTTGGTCACGGTAACAGAGATATTATTTCTTGTCAACGAGTTTTTCGTCTGGTCCTTGCTCAGTTGCAAAAACTGTAAGTTTTTCTTCTGTGTTGGAATGCAGTTGATGGTAAAATGAGAGAACTTGTTTTTTTATTAATTCCTAGAAGTTCTCTCATCGGGTTGCGAATTGTATCGACAAAAAGATGTTCAACTGTTTTAAAATCGAGTATGTGTATCTGTGTGTTGAGACTTCAAGATTCCTTCGAATCTGAATAACTTTGATTATTTGTATTATATCTCCATGAATAATGAGTTTTCGGGTTGGAATCGATTTCGAATATCTGGATAATTATATATTTTACGTCCTTTTTATGTGTGTGTTATGTACGTGTTATGTGCGTGTGAAGTGATAATGGGACGTCTGTATTATCGAGTGTTTCTTTAATATTTAGGAAAATTACGTTTCCGCGAAATAACGTCCTTTTTAAAATACATGTATTATATGTGTGTATGAGAGTGCATGCATCATCAAGTAAACGAAGCGGAAGATAGCGCTTTTTCTCCTCGTCAACGAGAGGAAAAGCGCCCCTTTCATCGGCTTTTCGGTGTCATCGTGTTGCGAATGCTCTCGGGAACACAACGAGGCCGGGAGATTCACAGAAATCGGTTTTGGTTTAATTTCGGATCGCGGGGAGGATCAGTGAACTTTCTGTAAGACGTAGATGTGGACAACGAGAGCGAAAGTAGCGACCGGTGGTCGGCGGTCCTCGACCGTTACGGACAGCCGCGAGATCTCTTTGTGCGTTTTGTCACGCGTCGCGAAAACGTAATAGTGCTCTCGTCGAGTCGTACTACGTGTCCGCTCCACGAGTACACATTGTAATTATTAATAGAAAATGTATAGGAGATTTGTCGCGGCGATCGACGTGCACGAGACACGCGTTTCGATGATTAATGTCGTTATCACCTATACGCGTGCAATTTAGAGCGCTTGGATTCATTATTGTCGCTATGCACTTCTCTCTCATACAATCCGCCCATTGTTACCACCGTCATAGACGGTGAGTTGCAAAACTGTTTAGTCACAATGAAGCTGAGAACTCACCAAACTCTGCCAAAACTGAGAATCACTATTGTGTGACGGATTTGCCCAGTACTTATATATATATATATATATATATATATATATATATATATATATATATATATATATATAAAACTTTGTGATACGATCCTCAAGGGTTCATATGACTTCTACATATGACCACATGTTTTGAACGTAAAATTCTATGCTCTATTGATTTCCGGGGTAAAAAATAAGTCATTCCACTTAAAAATCGATAGTTGACTCTTTACATAAAAATGAACAGTAAGTGGGTGGGTATACATAACACATCTGCTTTTAAGTATTCCCATTTATTGTCTTGCGTTAAACAATTTCCATGATTTTCGAATGGCTTCTTTCGTGCGAGTGCGTACGCGCGCTCGTCAAACACTCATGCATCGGGTAAAGCGAATCTTTAGCGAAATCTGCTTTCTATCGAATAAATTATATTCACGGTCGAATAT
>NW_022639497.1:1488736-1527189 GCF_010583005.1 Odontomachus brunneus
TATATATATATATATATATATATATATATATATATATATATATATATATATATATTGTTAATTATTATTATTGTTATCAATTAGTAATATTGTTATTTATTATTATTTAGTACTCAATTATATATCGTTAATTATATTATTGCGTGAGTTCGTCGGTAATAACATTCAATTTTGACAGTTTGTTGACATATTCGATGAGAAGCGTGCAAACCATTTAACAACGGAGTGTACACCGTCGCGTCAACAATGTCGCCAAGTGCGTGCTTAGCGCGACCTGATCGCCACGCGCGCCAACAGAAATCGTAAACAATTTTCAAAACAAACACACGTGAGAAGTAAGCGGGCGATAGGCAGAGAATGAAAGAGAGAGAGAGGGAAAAGTCAAGACGTATGTCGTACGCGATAAGTATTAGGAGTGCGACGCTCGTGCCGAAAGGACGCGACAGGACAACAGGAGCGACGTGATCCCGGAGGAGCGACAACCATGGCGTCGGGAAACGGCAGGTGAGAAAACGCGGGAGGGAAAAGGAACACGTGAGTAATACATCTACGTGTCTATCCGTCTACATACAAGCTGAGATAAAAATGCGTAGTAGCCAGCAGAGGAAGAGACAAGAGAAACAGAGAGGAAGAGAGAGAGAGAAGGCGAACTCGACGCGCAAGCTCCCGCCGCGTCCCTTTGTGTTATTTTCGGACGGCGCGAATCGCCGTTCGTTGAAGCTTTAAATAGGACCGGGCAGCCGACGAAGAAGGCAGTTTGTGACATCGTTCCTACATGCTGGAGCATCGCACCGTTTTCGAAGTGAGTAAACAATAAGCGCGATTGCGTACGTGCGCGCCGAATCACTGTTCGCCTGGTTCACAACGTCGCGGATGGCACCTTCGCCATCGCGACCATGACGACGATCGGCCGCCCCGGTTTTACGTTGGCAGAGTCGCCGGATGCTGCGATCGGTCTCGTGGACCGGTTCGAGAATTAAGCCGCTTGTGATAAATCGCTCGTGACAAATCGCGCGGAATAGACCCCTCAGTACGGCGAGGACTTCCCGATTGACGCGGGAGTAGCGAGAGGTAAAATGTCGGGAAGCTTTAATGCGCGAGGACTACACGTGAAATTTAGTCAACTGTTACGTGATGTCAGTTTCTCTGTTTAGATCTAACAAATATTTTGCACTTTCCCTGCAAAATCGAATTAATTTTCATGGTGAATTTTTCTTTTCTTGAGAATGACGCTCGTAATTTCTATAGAAAAAAAGCGATTCGTTGTTGTCATTAATAATTAAATAGCTACTAAAAGTTGCAAAAGACGAATGGTATGCAGCCAGTGGCAGTTGCCATTTAATACCGCACTTGTCCGATAGCCCGCGATTCCCCACGACAGAGGAGCTCCGATCGTCACTTGACAGGTGTCAAAGTATCCGGAAAGTACGCGGCATTCGCGGCGAAGTACCGGTCGAAGTTCAATGTTGCGCGATGTTATCGCGATCTTGCATCAATTCGGGCTAAATGTTTATGATATGCTGAGATATACGCGGTGAAAATTGGCAATGGATATCGGCTCTTCTACGTTGTTACGGGCTGCACCGGTCATATCGATCTTCATCTTGCGAGAAAGCCAAGAACACATCGAACGGTCATCGAAGGCGGTCGGCACTTTTCTCGTTGATCGTGAACAAAATTACGAGTACCGAGTGGCGCAGTCGGTGCGCGTTCTCGAAAAATCCATCTATCGAGAATGTAACGTTTTACTTTAACAAGACATCGGTAATTCGGAAAGTCTTGCGATTACACGTCGATGGCGAATTGAAAGCCGACCGCGTCGATGATTTGCATCGTGTCTGCATGGCGATTCGCCACCTCTTTCGTATTGCAGTTTTACCTCTGGTATAAATAGAAACGGAAAATTTACTTAATTAAATTTAGCCGCGAGCATCTATCAGGCACTTGAGAAGATTAACGTGAAATTCGCGAAGAAGCACGACTCTTCGCGGAGAAGTCGTCGGTATGACTTTCGCAATCGACAAGAAGCGAATTTCACTTTGATCCTCTCTTGAGCTCGTCGAAAAGTGACTCGAATCGCGTCGTTGCATCCGGATCCTCCGGTGTGCAAGGAAGAACCGAGGATGCTGTGGACGTGTGCTCTTGGAGAGCACGCTTCGTGCTTGTCTCCCTCTCCCTTCTCTCTCTCTCTCTCTCTCTCTCTCTCTCTCTCTCTCTCGAAGTGGAGCTTGCGCGAAAACGCAGACTGCGTGATTCTCGATCGACGCCATGAAACTTCCGGCATCATCACCAAAATTGCGCCGTTTTCTTGGCAGAGCTTCTAGGCTCGTGACGCGCGCTTCGGTGAGGTTCCTGAGAGAGCAGTGATTGCATTACTCACTTATTGTCAGCCAAATCGTACGAAACAACTGACAAGTCGCAAACGAGATTAGCCACGCGTCGCAGGAAAGTCTCCGCGAAAATACGCGATTCCCCGAGTCGCGAAAATTGTAGTTTTAATTAATGGAAACGTCCTTGACATCGCAACACTATGAGTCGTGAAAAAGAAGACGGGAAATTTTCTTAATTAAGTATAATTCTGTCAAATTAAATCTAATTCGGACTAATTCTCAGACAATTTAAACAAAATTAAATTTTCTAATTCTGTGTAACGGAAAAGCGAGAGACTTAATTTTAAATTTGTGAGAAAGACGAATTTCGAGCTTTTTACAGCTGCGAGAAAGACTTCAGATCGGTCTTCTTAGGTAGTCAGATCTCAATTAATATCGTTTTTTTCTTGCATTGCAGATTTGTCGGTTTTCCGCGCTCTTTGCGTAAGAGACACATTATCAGACTTAATTGTAAAGTGTGTATCCACGTACGATAGATGCATGTTAGCGGTGCATGTCGTGTACGTGATTCTTTCCTCGCAAAAAATTTGTTTCAAACGAGTAGAGAAGCGCTCGACGTCGAAGTGTTATGTTTAACTTAATCCCCAAGTAGTTAAAAGGATGAGTTTAACTGAAGAAAAAAAAGTTCCAAGCACCAAATTTATCAGATATTACTTCCAACTAATATTCATAATTATAAATTAAGTATAAATAAATTATAAATTAAAAATGCAAAATTAATTAACTGTAAATTACTTGAGTTCTGATATTAATGTGATAATATTGGCATCGCAGATATCATAAATCAATCAGTAATTGGTGCTTGCAAAGTTTCTCCGGAAACTCTTTCAAACCACCCGTTTGAAGGAACTGTCTTAACTCCACTTAATCTCCGTTATTATAAATGAAGAGTAAATGATTGATAGATAAATAGTAGTAGATAGATAGATAGATAGATAGATTCACTGAACAATTTCCCATGTGGTTGTTATTGTTGAAAACAAGTTTACGTATTGCAAATCGTCTCTCTCGTTGAATCCCTTACGATACATCTTTCGCAGTTCTTATCTATAGCACGTGTGAGACACGTTGCGAACTCGCACATTATGCAATCTCTCTCTCTCTCTCTCTTACCTATTCCTTTCTATCTGTATCTTTATGTATGTGTTGCACCACGTAGATGCCGACCGAGTGCATCGCCAACCCGTTGCAACGGGAACTGGCTGACTCGATAATACGGCTGCAGCCGCTAGACGAGATCCGTATACTCCTCGCCTGCGGTGCCAAACCCAACGAGCCGGTCACTCAGGGCCTCAGGCCCCTGCACTACGCCGTTTGGCAGCGTTACACCGAGGCCGCTCAGCTACTCCTGGTGCGCGGCGCCGACATCGACGCCACCGACGAATGCGGCTACTCGGCTCTGCATCTCGCCGCCGAGCACGGCTACCTGGACCTGGTGAAGCTGCTGCTCAAGTATGGCGCCAAAGTGGACCATCGTCAAGATACGGGAGAACTGTTTCCTAGGTGAGCTGCTCTTTCAATTGCCTCTATAAAACACATGAGAGATTCGGGAGAGTCGCATCAGCGGATGAAGACGATATTACTTAGTCGATGCCCTGCTAATGCCGGTGATTGCATTCGATCCTCGGAATCTCTTGGACTCTAAGGCGTTGCTACAATTGACAGTGAAACGTAAGACTAAGACATATTGAAATTATCCTTCTTTATAGTCTTCTTTTTCTTATTTTAACGCGTTTTCTAGCAGCACCACACATATGTAACATCAGTCATTTTTCTTTTTACGTCTAGTAATTTAATTTTTCTTTTTATTTTATTACTTAATTTGTTTATGATCACACAGACAAAATAAATTTTTTTTACACAATTATGTGCGAAAATAATATTGACTGCGGAGTGTTTCCCAAATGAACCATGGTAGCGAACGTGTTAATAAATCCCTTTTTGAGCGAAATCGCTTAGATTCCAAAACCTAACTAATTGACTAGCAACTAACGTAGTTTCTTCTGATGTAGAACCATGTTGTGTGACGAGCCACTGCGTTTAGCTCTGCGTAACCGTCACGTCGAGGTCGCCAGGACGCTGCTTGAGGCTGGTGCCAATCCGAACAAAAGGTACTTCTTCGGCTCCGAGATTAATCTGGTATCACCTCTCGATCTGGAGTGCATGGAACTGTTGTTGGCCTTCGGCGCTCAGCCAAACACGCGGGATCGCGCCGGCTTAACTCCTCTTATGAAGGCCGCTAGATTGCCACAGGTAACTAATTCTATTTAGTTTATCATATCATCTATCATATCATCTATAATTCTATTTAGTTTAACATATCATCATTAGTCAAACATAATCAGTATTTCAGTATTTAACAAAAACGAGTGCAAGATTCATTTGGAAGCCTTTAACCAAGCCATTTCAGATGCTAGAAAAATCATGTTTCCCAGTAAGCACTCAAACGTTCTCTCGTTGGTACCTCATTGCTCTTCGCATTTTGTGAATCGCAAGAGAAACTAATTAATGCTGCGGACGTTGCGCAGGGTATAGCGTCGGTGCTTCTGCTGTTGAGCTATGGTGCCGACGTGAACTCGATGGCGGACACCAGGCACGATTATCGCACAGTGCTGCACTACGCGATCCTCGGCGGCGATCCCGCGGTAATCAATCTGCTGCTGAAACAAGGTGCCAGATTGGACCTGGGACCGGACTACCAGAAGCCAACAGCCCTGGACTTGGCCATACTCAAGGGTGACCCGTCGATCGTCGAGATGCTGCTCAAAGCGGGTGAGTTACAAGTCGTAACTTGCGCTACGTGTCTGATACTGGCATACAGCCGAATCGCGCGGCATTCGAAGGTCGTCGCGTGCCGAATACGTTGTATGATCGCCGCGTTGGTTCGCGCATACGACCCTTTTGTGCGCGAAGCGACTTTCAGATCGCAGATAAACAGATAGGTAGACAGATAGATAGATCTCTTGCTCCGGGTCGCATCGCATCAGCCAAGAGCTTTTTTCAGCAGTATTGGTTAAGTGAACAGGATGTTTTTACGCATCTGTCATAGTCGAGCGATAGATTTCTATCTTTGATCAATGAAAATGTTCAAAGCGGTAAAATATTTTCAAACTAGTAAACACCAACTAACAGTAACATTACTTCAATGTTATAATTTATGCATTTACGTTGTTGAGTAAGAAATTATAACATTGATGTTATGTTACTAGTAATTATGTTACTAATGGTTGGCGTTTATTGGGTATCAACGAGTCAGAGACTTTCATGAGTTCTTTTTAGTTTTTGATAAATGTCAAGTTATATAAGTTACCTATACAACTTGATAGTCGTAATTAAATAGTCAAATAATCGTAGTGAATTACTCAAGAGACGATATTCTTTGTAGCGTCGAAGAAACAGCTTCAAAGAGTTAATCTTATCTTTATAAGTATTATATAACGTCAGATTGACGTCACATCGGCCGAAATTAATTCGCGTTTCTTATTGCAATGCTGCACAGCGGTAAAATTAAAGAGAATATTCAGGTATACTCTCCATACTATTTCACTTTACTACTCACTATTTTGCTTCATTATATTCTAACAAAGACGAGTTCGCGTTGATTCTCGTCTTATCGTTTTGTGATATATTACTCACGCAGTTTAGAATAATTTGAATTCAAGAAATATACTCAGTAAACATAAGGACGTATTTATTTGATATGTGTTTGATATGATTAATACGTCATTATATTTGCCGGGTAATTACAACAAAAATTATTTGCTAATAATAAATTTGACTACATACGACAAGAAAGTAATTTCGAGTAGCTGTTTGAAGTTAGTATTGCCAATTTTGATTATCCTGGTACTCAGGTATTCTAGTCTTTTGAGTTTTACCCGTATCTTTTGAGTATTACCTAGATACTACCTGGGTAATCAAAATTGGCAGCATTATTCGAGATTCCACGTGTAAATCAACGCGATCTCAGAAACGTTCGTTGACATGTGAATTTTAACGAAATTCGATGTGCCGATACAGGCGCTAACGTGAACGCCACGTCGCCAATCATCGGCTCACCCCTGCACGTAGCCTGCGCGGACAATATTCCGAATCGCTTGGAGATCCTGTGCATGCTGCTGGAACGTGGCGCCGACCCGAATCTGGTGATCCGCAGCGACGACGGCCCGGCGCTGCGCCCGGTCCTCGCAGAGTACGTGGCCTCGAACGAGAACCCATCGGTGGAGGTGGTGTCGTTGCTGCTCAAGTACGGCGCTCGGGTTGTCATCAAGACGCAGTTCCGCGACCCGCATGGCATCCTCAATTCCCTGCAGAACACGGCGGACAAGCCGCGGCTGTTGCGGGCGTTACTGGAGGCGGCGGAGAGTTTCGATCCCTGTATGATCCGACGTTCGAGCAGCCTGACAGACGCGCAGAAAGCCTTGGTGATGGAGGCGGCCAGGACCCCGTTGCCGTTGACTCACCAGGCGAGACTGATCGTCCGCAGGCTCTGTGGCACGAAGTTGCCGAAGATCGTGCGGAAGCTGCAGCTACCGCAGTCGTTGCATCGCTACCTCCTCTACGACTTCTATTAGCGGACTCGCGGATCAGTGGGCGAGTGGACCGAGAGGTGTACACGGAGAGAATTTTATAGTAAAAATTATTATAGTATTTTGCTTATATTGATTATATTAATTGACATTAGTCAATGTGATTACATTGACTAAAATTCATATTAGAATTTAATCGAGGAACAATAATATTCTATCAATATTTTGTTCACTGCGATATTTTAGGAACTGAAGTTTTACTATTAAAACATTTACTACGTTCCTTAGAAAAACTTACTGTGTTCCTCAGCACGATAAATTCTACTGACAGTCTATTTCCGACAGAGAAAATGATAAAATTGAAGAAAATTTATTTAAATTTATATGAAAATTTTTATGAAAAAAGCTATAATATTTTCTTCATGTATGTATTTTATTCGTAATCTCCCGCGATCTCTCGCCCTGGCACCGCGCGAGTCCACGTCAGTGCGACGAGTACAATAAAATGAGGCTGTTGAGGCACCATCCTCCCACTTTCTATTCATGTTAGCATTCTACTTCTGCATCGAAGCGTATAACACAAGGCAACGTGAGCAACGTGATATTCTTAAGTAAACGACGCTGTTCACCGAGAAAAACGGTGTATACTTTACTTGTACTTGTTACTACTCATCTAGTCGCTAAATGTACGCGTTTTATACGTTGCAACTTTCTGCTGTTTTGTTTCGCATGGAGGCAATCGTTTGCGATAGAAATGTGGATTGCACTTATCATTGCTCAGGCATAGCAACGGATATTCGTCTTGAATGCGCTTTTATCGCGCGAATGCGATGTCAAATACGTCGAATTATTCTGATAATTTGGTGATATTTTTGGAATACACTTCTTGCAGAGTTACACGCGGATCGGACGAATATCCGTGGAGGATTTCTTCCAGTAATCAGCAAGGTGATTAACTTTTGTACCTTTGTATATATGCATATATATATATGACGATATATATACGCTCAATGTACAGTAAAAATAAAGGTGAATTAAATGAGAACTTTCTGCGTGTGTGATTAGAATATGTGTGTGCGTGTATCTGGCCGCGCAATTACGACGACGTGTAGAATGTTGGCCAGCGGGAGCAACAATGATCCATACACCACCGCTATCCTCGAAATAGCAACCTCAATACCGTGACTTACGTCAAACTTTTGGCAATCGTCTCACTCATGAGGAAACCTGAAGTTCCTGCTTGCCTTCTCTCTGCGCGTCGACGAACAGCAATAATTCGCAGCAAGAGAACGAACGGAAATTGATGTTTCTTTAATTACTTATTTCTAAACAATTTTTACATTAAATTATTTAAATATTAACATTCGATTCTCTTCCGTCGTTCTTTAGTTGCGTAAATAAATTTCAATACACATCAATCGATATCAAATATTTTTGTTTAAATTGTGTTATATCGAAAGAGCCTTATTTCTACAATGTTTTATCTTTCTTTCGTAATAACACATTGATTGCCAGGTTATCCATATTTGAGTAACGTGTTACTTATTTATTTATAAGTTTTACTTTCCTGATAGAAAATGACTGAGAGAAATATTAAGTATTTAGAATATCAAGAAAACAACATAGTATCATTAACATAACAGACTGAGAATTTAATTCTAGTACTCACATATAAATCCAGCATAATGACTAACGTATTAACGTGGTTAATACGACGAACGATTTTTATGTCGTCTCATATATCTCACAGAGATTCAAATAGCCAAAATCAATTATTTCCTCATGTATATTGATGAATATACGAAGAAAAGTGAATCACATTGTCAAGAACAGTCTTGATATAGCAGCTCGTAAATCACAGGATCAATAAGCCAGAGGTAACAGAAACTTCTAAAAGATATCTTTTAAATATATCATTTAGAAATTATCTAGAAATAATCTCTCGATCATTTAATCAAGAAACCACGAGGATCAACATCATCGTGCTTGATCAGTCTGGGAATCGGCATCTTAAGTAAGCCGCGTGCACCATCGAAGAGAATCTGATGAATTCGCAACTTGGCCAGTTGCATCTGTTCATGGTCTTTGATGTTTCTTAGCTCCTCTGCGACGAAGTTCCCGAAAGCCACGGAGGAGTCCTTTTCCGTTACTAACGTGCTCGTTGATATCTTCATTGTCCGCGACATTCCGTTATCGTTTGTCACACTATTCGTTTTCTGACGTTTGCTGCTGAACTCCGAGAAACTTTCTCCAGGATTCCTCTTGGACGATTCCTCGCTAACCGTTCTTCTATTATCCTGCGACTGCGAGTTATGTTCAAGAGAGACCTCGCCGACATCGAGGGGCGTCAGCGTGCTGTTCTCGCTGTCGTAGTAAAAGATACTCTGAATATCCTGCGATTAAAATAAGCAGACAACAATACGATAAGATAGTGTCAGTTTTGATAGTTTCTTGGCTAATCGATATAACACACGTTCAATTTATTTCGCTGTTTTCAGAGTTGGTAAATTATTTTTTGAAGTAGTTTGTTACTCGTTATCTATTGAAAAGTAACTTGTTATATTGGTACCATTACCTATTTTGAAAAGTAACTCGTTACCGTTATTGTTACTCAACAAAAAAAAACCAGTTATTACAATATTGTTTCATTTACCAAGTTTCAAAGAAACTTTCTTACGATTCGCGATCGCTTATCTCTTGTATATTTTGCACGTGCAGAGTAACGCGATAAGAGTAACAATTACATTTTATACAGCTACACAAAATGTAATCATGTCACCTGTATTGTTATTTACAAAAAACAAAATGCCGTTATCAAGCTGTTATTGGAAAATAACTTTTAATGGTAATAGCATCAGTCCTGATCCATAAAAAAATTATAAAATACCTTATATATATTTTTTAAAATTATTTTATTTTTCTAAGAATAATCAACTATGTGGTTGGTCAATTTGCTTACGACTTACGGTTCCTGAAAGCAAAATTGTGGATCAGATCTTATGAGTAATGCGTTACTTTTCAAATTTTAGTGTCAATTTTATAATTTATCAACAAATCGATATAACGCACAAATTTCTCTTCTTATTTCAAATGATGCTCCATTTAGATTCTTATGATCAGTGTCTGCACGCAATGGGCATCGTTAGATTCTTAGAAACTGCGGTGCAAAGGAAATTCCATGGCGCGCTTCCAAACGCGGTTCGAAATATCCGCGAAATAAAGCGACTGCCCGCGCGATTTTGTCCCTTTAATGTAGACATCTATTTGCGACACCACGTACGGTTTTAGATGCGAACAGAAGCAACAAGCGAGGGTCAAGATCCGCGTCGTACCGACGCTGCAGTTTCAAGATCAGGGAAATAAATGGAGGAGTGCGAGGACGCGAGAGGTACGATTGTTTGTTTTTCTCTTTAGCTTCGTATCATTAACTTTTTGGAGCGGGCCGCTGTCGTCTAATTGCTGTGGCGAGCCATCGTCACTCCCTCGAGCCGAATTCGTAGGAGTCGGCGATTTGCTGACGATGTCGTCTTTGAGGAACATGAGCAAGTCCAAGGCAAACCATTGTGGTTTTCGTACTAGATCCGCGCCATTCGGCCCGGCGTTCAGCTTCGCGCTGTTCCACCTGTGCAAATATTTTAGAAACTCTGCATATTCTATGTCGCGAACAACGTGGAAAATTTGTAGTCTCTATCACAATTTGATGTGCAATCACCTGCGATATTCTTTGCGGAAGGAGCTGCGTAACATGTACAACTTCTTCTCGACATCAGCGAGGCAGCAATTAAAGCGACTCGCCATCTCAGCGAGGGCCTCCCGACGAAATCGGCGATTCTTGTAAAACTCGTGGCTGCTGTCCCATAGGCACTTGCGCTCCCGATACATGTGTATCAGAGCTGTCGTACTGCTTTGGTCCCATTCAGATGCGCATTCTTGAGGAGCGACTTTACGAACCGCGACTATTGCGGAGGCTGACATTTACGTAAGACGTGTACCTTTGCTGCGTTAACGTCTATTTAATTGAAGAATTATGCACAGAATCCCGCCAGATTTTTAATCGCGTTCTTAAATTCGATGATTTAACTCGCGATCGATAATTCATTGAAATCAGAGCCGATAACATTGAATAATCTCA
Source organism: Odontomachus brunneus (assembly GCF_010583005.1). Classification (NCBI taxonomy): domain Eukaryota; kingdom Metazoa; phylum Arthropoda; class Insecta; order Hymenoptera; family Formicidae; genus Odontomachus; species Odontomachus brunneus. The sequence continues at coordinate 1,499,788 of NW_022639497.1, forward strand.
GAGTATCTCTATGGAAACACGCGAATTGTCTTTGAATTGAATGTCGCCGTTCTTTGGACACTGTTCTTTGTTATACTTTTTCTAGACAGTACTTAAAAAAAAATCTGAAAGACGTTTAAATAAACTAGGACGTCTTTTGTACTTTTTTATATAATCCAAACAACACAGATCTCCACAGGACATCCTAAAGACATTCTGAAAACATTCATAGAATATCCTCTGAAAATCTTGTGCTATCTGGAAAGCCATCTTTTAGAAGTCTGTACTGTCTGTATTAAATCTAATTTTTTGCATTTGTGACGATGGAACTAACGGTTTATCCGCCTTTTATCGCGCATGACAATATTATTTGTATTCGTAAAGTATATGAATTAAATAATTCTTTAGAAAAGAGAGTAATTAAGAGAGTTTAGAGTCACATCCGATTTAGTTAAAACTCAATAATACTGTGTATTTTCACGCGTAGAATCGAATATAAAAATTAAAATAATCGCACTGCCCTGCAAAACGAGATATTAATCGTTAAAGTTAACGAATATCACAGATTATGAAATCTGTCATAACGATCAAGAAGTACATTAGACCCGTTATTTCTGTAAGTATATTGGTCAATACAGATGTTGTTTATAGCTATCACTACTTCGATTTCATCATGAAAGAAAGTAGCGGCTCGTAGTGGAGACTTTGGAATTACAGAATACAGAAACTTTGGCCCATATTCTGAATCCTCTTTTATCGATAAAAGTGCCTTAAATGTAGCTTCTCAGCCAATCAGATGGTTCCTAAGCCTCTTTTAGAGGCACTTTTATAGATAAAAGAGGATTCAGAATATGAGTCATAGGCCCATATTCTGAATCCTCTTTTATCTATAAAAGCCTCTAAAAGAGGCTTAGGAACCATCTGATTGGCTGAGAAGCTACATTTAAGGCACTTTTATCGATAAAAGAGGATTCAGAATATGGGCCTTTGAATTTACAGAAATAACGGGTCTAAGTTAGATTCTTAGGGCAGGATCCGTTTGACATTGCAAATGCTTTAAAGCGTAAAATAAAGCAACACGGTTTATCTATCCGTCTCTTTGAAGAATTTGTAGAGTTAAATGGACTTTATGCTTAAGTTTACTTCAGATACTTTATAGCCAATGAAATAATCTATATAGCATCTGAAGATAAACTAGGGACATCTACAATAGAAGTTGTAAAGTTGTAGGTTGTAAGATCGTAAAGAAAATTAATCAATCACAGTAGATTGTGCTTCTTGCGGTCCAAGAATCGACTGTGAATGGTCAATTTCTTACTTTTTACAGCCGTACTTTACTTCCATTGTAGACGGTTCTTTATGCAAAATTCTATGCTCAAGGGTCCAATTCTCGTGCAAATGAGATGTGCATGCGAAAATGTATAGTATTCATAACATAAACTATTGGATTTTCGCATGCGCACGACGTTGAGAATCGCCACACAGCCCTACGATTTTTATTGTAAACGATCCCAAAACTTGGTACATTTTTGTTGCACCAGTGTAAAAAGTTCGGTCGAAAAGGACAAGCCTTTGTTCTATGTTTTACGGTAATCGTTATCGACTGAGCGACGTGATGTGAGCATCATGGCGACTAGAGTGTTGGGGTCAGTCCTGCGTAAAAACGCAGGATTTCTCGGCGTTAATAGATTATTATCGCCAAATAGTGTGCCCGCAATTGTTGACGTGTAAGTAATTACTTACGTTTATTGTAAGGCGGCTATCGTAACCATATGCATTATTATATAACCTCGTCATAACCCCTATCTGATTTATTTGTTGAGATGCATTAACAATGACAATGTGTATATCTTGCAGACAGCGTCGCGGCGTTAAGCAATGGCAACCGGACATACATTATCTCGAGCAATTCAACCAGCCAGTGTTGTACTCACCAGAGAAGATCAACTGGACACCACCAACCAAGGAGCATCTAATCGTTAATCCGGTTTATGCAGACCAAACCATACAGAACATCAAGCTCAACTTTGGGCCGCAGCATCCAGCTGCTCACGGTGTACTCAGATTGATCTTGGAGTTGGATGGTGAAATAGTGGTCAGCGCTGATCCTCATATAGGTCTTTTGCACCGTGGTACAGAAAAGCTGATCGAATACAAAACATATATGCAGGCTTTACCCTATTTTGATCGTCTGGACTATGTTTCTATGATGTGCAATGAGCAATGTTTCTCCCTGGCTATAGAAAAGTTACTCAATATTGATGTGCCGCTACGTGGCAAGTATATTCGAGGTGAGAACTATATTTTTCTAAGATTACAGTAAACACAGGATATCCTGCAGATAATTAAGAATTTTTTAAACTAATTAAATTTATTTTTTCTCACATTTCTAAGCTTGTATCTCTGTACAAGTTCACAGTTTATAATTTATATATATTCTTAAGTATAGCATATAGCTTATAGTTTATTTATTATAGATGCATATATATATATATATATATATATATATATATATATATATATATATATATATATATATATATATGTTTTTTTTTGCAGTGTGTTTAATTTATTATTAGATGCATGCTGTTAGGTATAACATATAATTTATAGTTTATATTGTTAATCAAAATCAAGGAAGTAAAAGTCAGTAAGAGCTAATGCACAGACATTATAGTGCGCTAAAATTAATCTATACAAAATATCCATGAAAATTAGGATATCATTTAATATATACTTTAGAGAACATTAAATAATATACTAATTTTTGTGAATGTTTTGGTTAGATTGATTTTATTGCATTATAATAAATGCCTTTATTCCCTTGATTTTGATGTAAATCTGAGAGATGAGATTCCTTTAATTTATATTTTTTAGATATAGCAATTTCTGTAATGAATCAATGATATATTTAATTTTATAGAGCTTTGTTTGCATTTACAGTTCTCTTTGCGGAAATTACAAGGATTCTGAATCACATCATGGGTATCGGCACGCACGCTTTGGACGTTGGCGCCATGACGCCCTTCTTCTGGCTCTTCGAGGAGCGTGAGAAGCTAATGGAATTTTACGAGCGTGTTAGTGGTGCTCGCATGCACGCGGCCTACGTAAGACCAGGTGGTGTCTCCTTGGACTTACCACTAGGTCTGATGGACGACATTTACGACTGGGCTTGCAAATATACCGAGCGACTGGATGAAGTGGAGGATTTGCTGACGGACAATAGAATCTGGCGACAACGTACGATTGACATCGGCGTCGTATCTGCGGAGGACGCGTTAAATATGGGATTCAGCGGAGTAATGTTACGGGGCTCTGGAATAAAGTGGGACCTAAGAAAAGTCGCGCCTTACGACGCTTACGATCTGGTTGACTTTGACATACCTATCGGCATAAACGGCGATTGCTATGACAGGTGAGTAAATCGACAATTAAATTAAAAAGGGGAAATGAGGATTATATATTTCTCGAATCATGCTTATTCTCTATGATAACTTCTGATTCTATGTTTGTTTTCTGGACTAATTATTGATTTTTATCTTTTAACTTTTGCTGAAAATACAATAGATGAATTCGGAATATTAACGAATAAACACTAAAAATATATAAATATATACAATATAATAATATTGTTATCAATATATAAATTTATATATTGATAACAATATTATTATATTGTTGCGTCCTACGTCTAAACAGACTGACAAATCAACTGTAAATATAAAAACCATGTTTATGAACAATCTAAAAGTGTAGATAGTTCATATTGCATGACCATTTCGATACGTCTACTTTATTCGTAAGTTCATGGTCAATTCTATTTTTCCTCGTTGATATCTCGTTGTTTAAGAACTTTGTCCGATGTTAACTTCATGAGATGCGGATTATAGTGAGGAAACATGACAATATATTTCTCGAATCATTTGCTCTCTGTGTTAATTCATGATTCTATCTTTATCACTTAGCATTTATTGTCTGCAGGAATAATATTTGATTTTTGTTTTTTGCCTTTCACTAAAAATACGCGAGAGATCTCATACGTACACTATTTCGCGTCTTACGTATTTGACTCGAGATACTTGGCACAAAATCTTCATTGGACTGTTTCTTGCAGATATATCTGCCGTGTTGAGGAAATGCGTCAGTCTCTGCGTATCATTCATCAATGCTTGAATCAGATGCCCGAGGGTGAGGTGCGATGCGACGACGCCAAGATAGTGCCACCGCGGCGTGAAGAGATGAAGACTAGCATGGAGGCGCTCATCCATCACTTCAAGCTGTACACACAAGGTTTCCAGGTGCCGCCGGGCGCCACGTACACCGCCATTGAGGCGCCGAAGGGCGAGTTCGGCGTATACCTCGTGAGCGACGGCAGCAGCAAACCGTACAGGTGCAAGATCAAGGCGCCTGGCTTTGCGCATCTCGCAAGTCTTCAACACATAGGACCCAAACACTTCCTCGCCGACATAGTCGCCATCATCGGCACCTTGGATGTCGTGTTCGGCGAGATTGATCGATAGATAGACGAGATTTATTCATAAAGAATTAATTTTGAATTTTTGTATAGTACGCGTAAACGTATTTCTATGAAGATAAATGATGACTAGGGTCCATTCAGAATCCTAAATCCATAGTCCATAGACAAATGCGTAGTCGCGTGTTAAAAAGAATTATGTAATACATTGCACGTTTATTGTAAATAAAATGCGCGTGTGAACCCTACGACGCGCATACGCAGGTGTTGTACTTTCGCCGCAATAAAAGAAAATGTGGTGGAAACTACCGCGGGCGTTTAATTATTTGCATCAAATGATACAAACATACACATTAATGATAACGATATATATACACTCGTTTTTTATCGTTGCTCATGTATATTAATAGAATTAGATTGACGGCACGTTATCTAAAATCGATTACTTGATTAATTTGCAAGAATTATATTAATGCATGCGCACGAACGAAAACAATTTTGCTTTTATTCTGAGTTTTCTTAGTTAGAATGCTGCAACATCTTACGGCGCGGCGCGATGTCGTAGTGTGTGATGCGGTCTCTAAGTGCCGTTTCCGAGACAGATAGACAAAGAGAGAGAGAGAGAAAAAAAAGATATGCAATTTCACCGCACGCGAGGCATAATGCAAAAATGAAATTGACAAACTACAAGACAGAATTACGAGGCGAGTGTCCCCGAGACCTTCACTCGAGCTTGTGGCGAGGCATAGAGCAACGTTGTTTCGCAAATTTCTTCCCTGTATACAAATGAGGCGACCTTAATTCATTCCCATCAACTCAATTGTACCCGGGAACAATTGCGACGTGATTGAAGAACGCAATAACAAGCCAAGCATTAATTTGGTATCGAAATTTGTCATTTTTCTATAAAATTCTCATAGGAAATTTGAATATTAAAAGGAAAATAGGAAATCCTCGTTAGACGTCTGAAGAAATACCGAGCTGATGTTCGTTTTATTCGTAAAAATTATTGATCCTTCAACATTAAACGATTTCGTTTTTTATCTTATTTATCAAATGTGAGGAGACTTTTGTAATAATACAATATTAATGTCTGAGATGACAACAAAGAAGTGACGATAAATCAAAGGAAAACCTGATACTTTTATTTGTCGCTCTTTTTACCTCAACTCTCGTTTAAATAATATAATTATTCTTTGTTTGCACTCGATAAAGTTATGGTGGAGTTATTTTTATTCTCACAGTTAAGAATATATTTTCTCTTAATTATTATATTTTTCACCAAGGAAAAAACACGGTGAATACAGTCACACGGCGGATAAAACGATAATTTGGAATTCAAATGTTTCGCATGGTCGCATTCTCGTGTCTGTTTTGTGCGATACACGGAATGGTAGTGCATAACTTTCTAGCTCGAAGATACGAACTTGATTTTGTTTCGATGTGTCTACGATTAACGCAATTTGGTATTCAAAAGTTCCTGATTAATTATATTAGCGGACTTGTGAGAGATGTCCAGTCTCCTTTTCCTTTCCTTTTTGTTTGCCACGTCGTCTTTAATCAACCTTCACATTTTTGTTTTATTTCTCAGCTTCGGTTCTGCGTCCATTCCACCTTGCAAAGAAGACACATGTAAATCCACTTGGGATCGGTCTGGAAGAAACCGGCAGAGCACGTGTAAGATACCGGTCGACCTCCATGAAGCCGTTCCATTTCATTAAATCCACTTCGTCTACGCGTAAAGTGTTTCGTCGCGAAGGAAACCGACGGTTGGTCGTTCCATAAGGTTCTTGTAGCGCACTACACCGGAATCATAAAGTAATAGTAATAAAAAGATAAGAAACGGTCGCTTCTTCGCCGCACATAATTCTGTCTACCATCTAATTCTTTTTAATTTGCTTTCGTCTTTGTGTGCGCGATTTTCTGGCGACTTCACCGATCGTCGTGACGGAGACGACGAGACAACGGAAATCCGCTACGCGATCGGAGGAAATTGTAGTTCATCTAATTACTCTGTGTCCTCCTGTCAAGCACGACGAGGAGTTAAAACGCCGGCGGCTTTCTATTCCTTTCGCCGGTGAAAACCGAAGATTGTAATATGTACACGTCGGCGTGATATGATCCAAGATAATCGATGCGGCTTTTTTCTTCCAGTAACTCAAGACACCAAAAGCGTCAATTTTGCATTTATCTATTACGAAATTTCGTAATTCATATCTCGACAATGAGCAAAGCTACGTCGATGCAGAAAAATTCGTTATCTTGCTTTTAAATTCAAATCTGTCTACATGCATTTCGACTCCATTTTGTTCGTGACGCTGCATTTTGCATTGATTCATTACTAACATTATTAATTAACGTCTCGGCAAAAATATTTTCTTCGAGACGGTTGAATGAGAAATTAGTTTAGGTGATAATTTATTAATGTTATTTTTATTTTCAGGTGTCATTGGGTCGGTCAAAAGTATCGATTCAAATCAAATTTTACTTTTTGCGTTGAATGAGAAGAAATTATTTATCAACTAAAAGAAATTATTTATCAACGAATTGCTGTTTATAATCTTTTGCCTATTGTTCTGAACATACAGAGTGATATTTATAATAGAATCTTATATATATTTTTTTAGATATATCATTATAAGTTCATCTTTGGACATTATAAGGATTATTTTATTGGTTACAAAGTATCTGAAAAAAACTTAAGATAATTTTAAGAATAATTTGCAAGTGCAAATAGAGTAAATCTAATTTGACTATGGAGGTTTCATGCGGCGAGAGCGCGAAACACTGTTCTGTAAGCGTAATTAACAACTGTAAGTTAGTACGCGTTATACATTGCACACTTATTGTAAATAAAATGCGCGTGTGAACCTTACGACGCGCATACGCAGGTGTTGTACCTTCGCTGCAATAAAAGAAAATGTGGCGGAAACTACTGCGAGCTGGGCTACACTTTCCCTGAACCCCTATTCTTGAAATAGTTGCGTATACGTAAGTTTTATTGCGCAGGTTTAATCATATTATAAAATAGCTGCGCAATGAAAATTATGTACGCAAAAATTTCAAAAATAGGAGCCCTGGTCTCCATAATGTTTTGTATTTTGCCTTGTAAACGTTATACAAAGTCGGATGTTGCGATTACGCTTTTGAAAATTTATAATAAATGAAAACATAAATTTGTGCTGCACTTTCAATTGGATGTTCATTCAAATAATTCAATTTTTATTTCGACCCTATTTTTATATTACAAATACCACAATTATAAAATAATCCTCTCCGTATTTCAGTCACAGAAAACGAGAAATACTTTTGCTTATTTCATGTGTTTTCTCCATAGTCCTTCCTGCCGGCCCTTAAATATAAGTTCGGACTACGAATACCGGCACCATCGTGTCAGCATTGTCGCCTGTGTCGTGTGTACGTCAATGGACGCCATCTGTCGGCCATTGAGACGAACTTTTTGGCTGACCTAATATTCAAACATCAGTTGCTTCCATTGAGGGGATGCTAAAGGTGCAATTGATATCGCTTCTGTATTTTAGAGAATACGTCTTCTGAGTTACGCGTTCCCTCATCTAATTAGAACGAGTATGAGGAACAATCCGCCGAGGAGTGAGACTGAGACGGAAAGAGGCGCCTCGGCAATGTTTGCGAGGATCAATTAGGAGGATATATGGAAAGTAATGGATCAGCACGACTTTGCGAGGTAACATTCTTTATAATCCTTCGTTCTTATCAAGTGCGCAATATTCTTGTTATTAAGTCATTATCTATATTACAATATTAACTACTTGCAATTAGCTCAAATAATGACGCATTTTTTCTCTGCGTGCTCCTTCTCCCTTTCGTCGCATTCGCTTCGTTTACGGCGAAGCGTTCTACGAACTATGCACTGAATGATTGATCGATATCGATTAAACGTGTTTTTTCCGTGATACTGATTATGTTTCCGCGATCGTTAGCTTGCTAATTGTTGATCACTGAGTAATCTTGAACATCTGGAGCTGGCTCGGCGTATATTGTGTTCAACAGCAGTGCGCGCGTTTATCCTATTCTCGATCGAATTCGCATGAGAGAATGTTCGTTGATATGATATATGAATATTTAAGGCTCCTGGACAAGGTTACTTGCCGCAGCCATGTTGAATTGTGACGTCAGAAGCGAGAAATGACTCGCTGAAAATTCTTGCTATTTAGATATTAAGAAATATAAAAAGATATGAAGGAAAATTTTAGATCGCTCAAGCATGCATGCAGAATGCTCTGAAAACTATATATCCATTTCTCTCGATACCCTAAAAGCACAAATATCCAGGAGACGTCCAGAACTTGCAAATTGCAAGAAAAGATAAGTTAAAGAAGAAGTCTTTGTCATTTTACTACTGTTCATTAACTGTATTAAAAGAAAATTATCATTTTTGTTGCATTTTGCAAAAATGCTTGAGTTATCAAAAGTGTTCTTTCGCACAAACATCTTTTTATTTGAAGATGACACGCAAGAATTTTGCTTCTGATGTCATCAATCGAGAGTTATGCAACGAGTACTCAGGTGTTTTAAGTGCGTTGATCGTGGATGCAGATCTAAAATGCACGATTAGAACGAAACGAAGGAAAGGAAATGCACCCTATTACTGTCGTGTGAGAGACTGAGTCAACGGAAATATCGGATAATAATCATTCGAGGCGGCCGACGCGATATGGCCGCGCATTTTTTTTTGAGATATCTTCTCGCCACCCTTCGCATTAATACCCACACGTCATTTTTCAGTGTTCAATTTTGAAAACTAGGCTCGGTCAGATTGTGCTTTGTGTTAGTTACAAAAGCACGTTAATTATTAGGCGAGATTTTCACCCGACGCGTCTGGCGTTCGTTTGGGCGCGAAATTCTTTCGTTCTTTCCTTTCTTTTTCCTTTTTTTTTACACTTTCTGCGATTAGAACGAAACGAAGGAAAGTAATTGGCACGCGCGTTTTAATCGCGCTGTGATAAAATCCGGACTCGCGAAAAATGCTACCAGAGCGGAACGAAACGCAAGCTCTCGGGCGATACGCGATGTTAAACCCGCGAAAGAACGAAATATTTACTTCGCCATGTATAAATGGTCGAAACGCGACACGGAACGCGAGGCAACTCGAATTATTTTAACCGAGAGATAAGGATAAGTAGACCGTTCAAAAGCGCATCGCAGATGTCGATATCTAATTTTTAATTAAATCTCTCAGGAAATTAAAGTCAAAGCAAGTGTGCACGATTTTTCTTTCGCTACAGTTTTCCGCTGGCCTAGTTTCCTACTCGTTTCCCGAGGCTTGCCGAGTCGACAGTTTGCCTACACATTAACCTCATAAATTTCATCAAATTTGAGTAGAAAATCTCGAAATATAATATTAATAAAATCAATTATATATAAACCATTGCTCTCCTTTGATACCCACAAACGATTATCAGTGTTTTTCACATGTTTAAAGCTGAAAGGAATACGCGCTAACAAATACTAAAATAGCTGTAAATTTTGTGCTTTAAACTGTTTATAAAATACACATGAGGAAAATGATTTAATATTCAATCATTTTCAATTCTATATCTGCATAATTTTTGATAAAGTATTATCGAAAATATTATCACATAATTATATAGTTCAATTGCAGATAAAGTATGTATAATATATAAATAAATATTGAATAATCTGTTTATAGTTGGCAGAGCTAAATGAAACAAAAACTTTACTTTTCTATTTATTATTTTTTCTTTCTGTGCAAAGATGATAAAATTCTTTCGAGATCATTTGAAAATGTTTTCCGAATCAAAAATTTACGTCGACCAGAGGTGAGAGTTTTTTTCCTCGGAGTAAGCATGGAGCTTACGTCACCGATGAAAGCTGGCCGATAGCGACGTGTAACGCTACTACACGGGGACGCGATCATAAACAAACGTGTCGTTCACCTTTGATTTGTCGCGCGTTTAATGCTTACTTTTATTGATATTTTTGGAAAATCAATATGTAAGACGTGTACGTGATCTGTGTAGGTCATTCCGATCAGAGCGGCTTGCGCGGAAACACTGATCGAGCGACTCCCGCGTAATATAAAGTAAGCCACAAGCGATATAAGAATTTGTAGCAAATTTTACGGTAAAAGAAACGAATATGGCAGTAGAGAAGCAGCGTTTTGATACATTGATTTAGATTTTGTCAAATCTCTTCAAAGACTAAAATAATCTCTTCTCTTAATCGCATTAATCAAAATTGTTAGTCGTATATTAGTAATTATAATAGCAACGATATTTATTATCTTGACACAAAAGAATGGTTAGATTCTCAATACGTCGATCCTATTCTCCTCTCTGTCGCGGGACACGCATGAGAATAGCGAACGGGACGGAATAATCGCACGATCGCACTTTGCGATTATCTTGATGGAATCTTATTAACGATATATCTTTGGTGTTTCAGCGGGATCTCCAGTGGGAAATATGCTGCGCACACACTGTCGAGGGAAAAATAGAAACGCACACGCGGGCCCGACGGAGTCGCTTTCGCCGGCTTGATCTCGGCGCAGTTTGGTCATTCATGTAATTCAAGAGTTGTGGAGCAATTACACGCACTGACGCCCTGCCTACTCGCCTTGCTTCCGTTGGAACGGCACGATGTACGGAGCTTCTGCAAATAAAAGTAAGTGGAGTAATTCTAATGCCGCCTTGATAACCGAGAGCCGCACGCGGAAGAGAAGTCGCGTGTTCGCGATCGCGCTCGTCGTCACAGCCCGATCCTGGCTGATATTCCTGCTACGACGACATACCGTGCGATCGATCGAATTGCCACGAACGAGAATATACATTATTGTTGGTGCGTCATGCGGAGAATTCATCGATCTCCCTCGCAATTTCGCGAATCACGAATTTCAAGTTCACTTCGTTTCAACGGAAATTCAGCTCGTTGCTGTTTTCTCGACATTCACCTAACCAATTCAGGTTAGGCGTTAATTCTCTGAAGCGAAACGAAATTGCAGGAGAGGATTTCAACCTCGACCGAAATGTAATCGGAAATAATAATAAGAAAAGAAAAGATTTTTTCGATTATGCGCGTGTAACGTGAGCGCGCGTACGTTCGTGTATCCTTTAAGGAAGGACATTTTTTCGCGGCAACTTGTGGAACACTTTACTACGATGACATTATGTTTCGCATTTCCGTATTGTGGCGAAGTATGCTATCATTATTATATTATCGTTACCCGATCGACCGCGATATTCGCGCTGCTTTCTGCGCGTGTTGCGTTCGCGATCGTAGTAAAAAAGATATTTCGAGATGTATCGCGCAATAAATAGTCGCGATTACGAATATCTGCGTATCTTCTAATAACGCGAATCGTACAATCATGGCAGGTTAAAGGTTGGATCGTAATTAGCGACAATTAACTATTCCACCTCAGCATTTGATACGATATCCTTTACAATTGTGCCGTAACGCAACGCAGCTCGAAAGGGTGGAGACCGTCGTTTGCGAAAGACGGTCGTTGTCAACTTAGTTGCGCATTTCGTCCCGTAAATTACAGCACAGCCGATTGTAACGTTCACAAACGGAGTATTAACCCCTTCAGACCTCTCGCTGTTCGTTATGATAGACATGTGTTTTTTCTTGTTTGTACTGCACAAACGTGTGTTCTCAGAGATGCTTGTTACCATTATCTCTTTTCCTTTCTCTCTCTCTTTTTCTCTCTCTCTCTCTTTCTCTTATCAGTTCATGGACGTGTCTAATATGATTGTACAAATCATTCTTTTAAACCATGCTCTTGTTATAATACAACAAGACAAATGAAATAATAAAGGAAGAACATAATGAAACAGAGATAACACGGGAGATGTTGCGGAGAAGGGATTATATCGATTAGGGTTTTTCCATCTTGTATTTCTTACGAAGTTCTCTCGCGTATAATCCCAATCTGAAATTTTGGTTTACAAAATTCGGCTTAAACATTTCCTTGCAGAATTTGAAGTATTAATAGAAAATCTCGAGATATACGAGACTATACCAGATACTCTCGTTTAATGCTAAAAATACTCTGTTTTGTTGAGGCTTAAAGAAAGATTTATTCAAGAATTATTTAATATTCAATCGTTTCAATAGTTTATCTTCATTTATTATTCTTTATTTTAATAAACAATACAAAAAGAAACCTTGAAACGACTTTTTTACGTTCAATTAGTATTGTTATGCCAAAACGAAATTTATATCTTAATTCGTGTTTACATGCTATCTTTAGCTTTGCACACAACTTTCCTAGCATCTCATCTCTCTTAAATGACCAAATCCTTCGAAATTATTTGTTGTTGCTTTTATGTAAATTAATATCATAAAAGCGTATTATTACGTGCGAAAAGCGATGCAGTAAAAATTATCTTGATTTTGAAACGAGTTAATGAACAGGTTAAACAGGATACTATACAAGTTTTAATTCGGGACTCTAGACAAGGTTAACCACGACAGAGTAGCTAATGAGGACTAACAATTAAAGTTAGCGCTTAAGAAGCTAAATGACGTACACATACGTAAGAATTGAGATGGGCCTTTGGTTGAAAAGGAAGTATTGATAATAGGTAGTATTCATATCGTATTGCGGGGTTATATGTACATAATTTTGGCGAAGATAAAAATTTTTATAAAAAACTGGTCCGCTATTTTGAATTTTGGAAATTGGACTTTAGTTTATAATTAGCAACCTCAAAAACGTATAAATATAAATGTTTATAAAAATCTGTCAAGTAGAAAAAATATGTTTCTCAAATGGCTAATATAATAATGACTAATATACTAATAAAGTATTAATAGATAATATTAAGATGATATTAATAAGATGGTACCTGCTATCGATAGATAGTGTAGTGTCTGCTAATAGAATATAATTAAGGATATTTTAGGCTTCCGAGTTAGTGCTGCGCGTTGTTTAAGTCGTTCCACTTCCTGAAACAAAGTGGAATGTTCATGAAACGTCGGGAACAAATCGACGAAGTATGTAATACTAATTCCAGAAGCTTAGATTAAGTATAACGATAAAGATTTGGAATTCGTGATATTTTCTCAGATAGGAATCGATGACTTACAAAGTAATCAAACGAGTTCAATATAAAAATTTCTAAGATATAAGTTTCCTGTTATTTTAAAACAGATGTTTTCTAAAATCAAGCGATGCAGCATATACATTGAGAGAAAAAAGTTTGGTATTTGTAACTATAATCACAAACACACATAGAAAAATAATTATTATAAACTATGGTCAAGGAAACCATTTTTTTAATTAAATTCTATTATAATGTTAATAATGATAACTTTATATGCGTGTAACTACTATCATTTTTGCATTAGGACTGTCATAAAATATAGTTGGAGTAAAAAATAATTATAAATTTAATTAGATCAAGTATTTTTTTTCTCTTATTATACATCGAAAAAAAATCTAAAAAATGCTAAATATTTCTTTGGTGAGTGCTAATAACATATTTACTTAAATTTAAATTCTTTAAGTAGAATAAATAATTATGCATTCAAGTTAATGCTAAAGTTTTCTTAAGATTTCAAGAAAATAGTTTCTTATTTGAAAAATATTTTATATTAATCTAAAAAAGTAAATATGTTATACACTCACAGAATAAATATTTACTATTTGTTAGATATTTTTTTCTCTTAGTGTAATAGTACGCGATTCGCACTACTTGTTTCAGTTTAACTAACTCGTACGATCAAGTTCTTGTATGCCGCGAAATAAATGACAAGGAGCGAGAGGGAGGGGAGATACAACAAATTTACAAATCGTAAATTACGTTCGAGCTATGTTTTCGTCCATATCTGTTTTTTATCACGATTAATAACAGGCCTTAGTCTATCCGAAAGTCCCGCGGAAGTATCTGCGTGGCTACCCGTGGCCATGCAAAAACAATTTGCGCAATATCGTGATCTTTGTTCCTGTTTTTGTTTTTACTTTAATAAATAGACATTACAATCAAGCTGTCTGTAGAGCTCGTTACGTTGCGTAACGCGCGTCAAGTGCGGGAGAAGAGCAAGTACGGGAGAGCAAAAACTACTATTAGTTTGGATTAATCAGTCTATACATATGCGAATGATGTTAGCCTGTCGCGCAAATTTATCAAACGTGACGTGGACAGTCATCTGCGTAATATTGAAAATGTCGAGGTATCGCCCAATTAAAAGGTCAAGGTTACCGCCGGTATCGTGCAGCAAAAACAAGGGCATTATACGTAGCGATCGGTCTGTAATTAAGACTGATATGTCTCAGCCGATAAGGGGAAGCGCTCTTTATTATTAGCCAAGACACAGTTGGAACACAGTTGACGCAATATGAAAACCCCACGACGCGAATTGACTAGGTTCAATATTTAACTGCGAAGGTGAAAATTGCGCGGCGTGCATGTACTTGCTCAAAGTCTCTTTGGCTATTTATAAGCAGGATATGTTCAACTATATTGATAAAAATATTAACAAACAAATGTGCGTGCCGTACATAAAATATCGTGCGCGCAGACGCGTATATTTCGAAGTAAAAATACAAAACGTAACCGTAAAGATTACGCAACGCTAAAACCTCAAATTCGTATTTATTTTTAATCCTTCCTGTTTTTCTTTCTGAGTTTTTGCTGTCGATATTATGCGAAATGCTAATCAGTCTTAATATATACTGAGCAATCAAATATCAGAAAAAATTCAATATTTATTCATATCAACATATTTTGATATCGAAATGTTTATCGAATAAGAAAATATACATTTTATTAAAGCCGTAACTCTCCATGAAAGGAATGCAATTTTTTATTCTAGTTAAGTAAAGCGGTTTAAGTAGATATGTTATTAGTGATACCGCTGAATAATGTTTTACTCTGTAGACTCTTTTTCTGTCAATGTAGAGTCTCCTCTGTCGCTGACAGCGGATGTCTGTTACGGCGCGCTACGCTAGAATAATTCTGCCTCGGACGTTTTAAAGACGGATTCTTCTCGTGCGGATGCCGTGCGCGCGTGCGATTCTTCAGCGGATTTAATTATGTGAATTATATGAATCAGGCATAATGCCGAGGACACTTCACACTCGGACGCCTGCGCGAGATCGCGGCAAGTGACTCGCAAGATCGCGAGTCCGAGCGCATCGCCGAGAAGTGCATTTCCAAGAACCTGCGCTGCGGATTTTCCGCGCAACGACGAATTCGAGCGAGAAGTTATTCGACTCCAGAGTTAGGACATCGGTCCGGACATTTGTCCGTTGACATTTGTGGAAAGGAAGTGAATGAATGAATGAATGAGTGAGTGAGTGAGTGAGCGAATGAGTCAATGAGAGAAAAGTTGCAGCGTGCTTCGTCATTTCAGTCTCAGAGCTGCTCTCTCATTTCTACTCTCTAGCAGAATTTCTCTCTCACTCCCATTCATGTCAGCTCTAAAAATGACGGACAGGATGCAGACCAGTCAGGAATCACTATGCATTGTCCTAACTTGGACTGGAGGAACTCTGACCGCGTCGATCGAATGAGACGGACTGAAAAATATCGCATGTGCGAAATTCGGTCAGATGTAACGGTTCCCTTATCCAATACTGGTTATCGTCTAGGTAACAATTATCACCGATACGAATCGAAAGGAGAGCTCCAGATGCGATAATGCGGAAGAACATCGCGGCAGGAGAAGCCGCGTAAAAACTCGCGTAGTTTTCCGCATTGACCTACATTTATGTCCTCGATCACCGACCGCTTGACCACGTTCCTAGGCAAGGCGATTGTCGATTGCGGACGAGCTACGCGGAATCGGGTTAATTTTGGCGGTGGGCCTCTTTTTTCGAGATCGCTAACTGTAAAGTTCTCCTCGCGTCGTTTATTAACGTCTACGTAAGTTTCGTCCATTCTAGTCGCGCCGTAACCGACGTGAGTTAATAATTCGCGGCGAAGCCGGGGGAATCTCCGACCGGAAATTCGACACCTTTCGGAGACTTCAATGCGTGGGTAACCGACCGATCGACCGGGTGAAAGTCCGCGACGAAAAACTATATCTGTGAACATCGGTGCGGCGTGTGCGTCGCTAAATTGAGACTAGTTTTTGACAGATTCACGATGCTTCATTTTTAAGGAGCTACACATACGATTACGCGGGTCAGAAAACGCCCAACTTTGGAATTTTTTTCTGAACAAATTATTGACTCTTTGCTAAGATCAACTTTTCGCAAATATTAAATCCGTCAAGTCAAAGATTAATGGAACTAGTCTTTGTTATAGCTGATCTATTAAGATACTGACTCCTGGTATAGTTATTAGCACTCAAAGCTGACGGTTCAATTTGCTACAGTAAATTTACAGTTTCCTCATTAGTTATATATAAAAAAGCTATAATAAATATAAAAAAATCCTAAAGACCAGATTAGTTTTATCAAGAATAACTACGCGAAATTTCAGATAAATTATTTCAGAGCGAAATTTTCACCCGGCAAATTTCGAAGGCTCTCTTAGACTGTATTTAAAAAAACGAAAATTCTCATATTGCACGTAAACCTTTAATTTATATATGTGCTTCATACGTTCTCTAAAAAAATTACATAGATTTTTATTATCGACAATATTTATTATCGACAAATATTTTTTCATGAGATGATAATCGCCTGTCATAATGAATCACTCATACGCGACAGCGGTCGTCATCAAAGTGTTGAACGATTTGATATTATATATCTGTACGTATATTTCGACGATGACTTATCATTTACGACTCGATTAAAGAATGTAGTTTCCTTATAAAACTAATTAAGAAACGAGGTTACTCATAAACGGGCGTTACTCATAAAAGGAGGTTACTCATTAGCATTAGTTTTCGGTAAAATTGTGGCAGCGCGAGAGTCGACCGTGAAAACGAAGTCGAGAATACACGGACGAGACGAAGAGCACGACTGTCTCGTTCTATGTGTCGCGTACAATGAATGGACAGAGAGAATGCTGCTGAGAATCACGAGGAAGTCCTGTTCCAGGACAGTCACCGCTCCACCTACGCGATACGCGAATTGTTATTATTTTCCGAAACCGTCGCGTATTGAGTTCGAGGAGGCGGATAACGGAGAAGCGCGGAAGGAAAGGACCCGCAGGGCTCCGACGCGATGGAACAAGGACTACCTGGTGCGCGGATAAGACGCGGGAGAAAGCGAGAGAGGACGACGCGGAGTGTTCAGAGGTGGTGGTACCAGCGCAGGCGCAGGCGTTGCCACCTGCGTTACTTGGCTGAAAGAGGAAGCGAGAAGCTCGCCTCACTGGTAGGAGCGCGCCTAGGCTCGCGAGGCCCCGATCCTCCTCGAGCTTGACACATTACAAAAGAGTCGAAACTTTGGGATGTAATAGCAACGATTTGACAATCGTTTGGACAAACATTCATGATGCTTTGCGATCACTTTTCAATCACGCGGTCGCGTTGTAAGTCGCTCAACATAAATTTATCGCGGGACTTTTAATTCGCAAGAGCGTTTGCGAATTTTATTGACCTTTAATGTGCGCTGTTTTTGCTTGAGCTGCGCGTGTTGCAAAGCATCGATCAAGGCATGATGAAGGATTATAATAGAAAGAATAAAAGAAACAGAGAACGAAAGAGAAAGAGTGAGAGAGAGAGAAGAGGGGGGGGGGAGAAAGAAAAACAATATTAAGGAGAAATTTCGTATAATGTAAAAGAGATGCAAACCAAATGAAGCGCTCTTGTGCTGCCGGAGCGAGATGAGCAATGCAAGAGCCGAATGGAGCAGCAACGTAGCAGCAGTCAGCAATAGTGGTAGTGTAGTAGTCACCGAAGGGGGCAAAGTGGAGCGGCAAGTGGGGGCAATAATAAATCGTTCACCTGAGCGGCGCGACGCTTCTCCTGTATTCGCAGTGTCTCGGCTGATCTCGCACCGATCGCACGCTCGCCCATCTCTGCCACACGATATTCTACGCGCACGTACACCGATACCTACACCGAACGCACACGTCGGTTCCGCTTGATCTCTCTTCGATTCTCTCCTCTCCTCTCCTCCTTTCTCTTTTCCTCTCTCTCTCTCTCTCTTTCTTTCTTCCTTCTTCTTCTTACCTCCGTTCGACTTCTCGACGCTCCTCTTCCCGATTCAGTCGTCTTTGTCCCTCTTTATATATTTCTTTATATATTTTTTTTTCTCTCTCCTCTTACTCCCACCATCTTTATCTATCTCCTTCGTATCTCCTATCCATATCCCTACCTCGCCCCCTCCTCCGGATCGTATGCCTCTTCCTCATCCAAGTACATCATCATCGCCGGTCGTTCCCACGATCACTGTCGCGGCCACCAGCGGTCGACCACGCAGCAGTCGAGGAAGCAGTCGCGTGCACTCGTCGCGTGCGAACGGACTCGAGGATCAACGAGGATCGCTCGATCGTGGCTGGTACCACCGCAAGCGATCGATCGATCGGTTGATCGACGACGTGGAGGATATCCCTCCACGATATCAGTTGGTCCTAGTGGGAAAGGATATGCGGTGATCGCACGTTTCATCTGCCTCAAAACAACAGACGACCAGTGGAGCGAACAATAACGACGACAGCGTGTAAAAGAGAAGTAAAAGCGCGCCTTCTGGCAACCAGAATCTGCGATATAAAACAGGCGAAACTGTGCGACACCGTACGGTCCGGCACACTTAGCTCATTCTGAAAGGAGGATTGACTTTCTCCAGCTGGTTAACCCAACTGTCCAATAGCCTCTTCCAAGTCGTCGCATCGCGAGAAAACGATCACCAGACGAAGAAAACAACACGTGACGTTGAAAGACAGCAACGACGACGACGACGACGACGACGAAGAAGACGACGACGAAGAAGATAAACAGGACAACAATAACGTCTTTAAGAAAAAGGTGTGTCTGTGCATGACTTGATCTACGAACATATCTCCTGAAGGATCAACCATCCAGAAAGGTAGGAAAAGGGAAGCAGGAGGAAGCGGGACACATACGCGTTCGCACTTGGTACGATTTCGCCGACGGGCGGGTGTGCTGTGATTTTTCGGGGTGAACGCACGGTGAAGGTTCGCTCAGCATGAGGGTGCATCGCGGGATCTGCGCCAAACTGCAAGGCGGTTTCCTCAGACGATGGTGTAAGTACTCATACGTCAGTAGAGAGATCTTGTCTTAGAAAAATTATGACAGATGAGAGGGATTGCGTCTCCTCGAGGAGATCGCGAAATCCTCGAGAGGATTGCGCTTACGAGGATACGCGAGGTATTCGAATGCACTTGTATTTGCGTTCGATGCATCTGTGAATTGCACCGAAATGCATTCCCTTGTAACATAACACGATCATAACGTAATCGTCGTGATCGACTCGACGCGAAAGTCAAGCGTCTCACATGCATACGCGTTTCAGTATGCGCCTTGTGCGTTTATAGCCGGAAGCGTTTCGCGATATTGTGTGCATATCGAGGTTGCGTATTTCGCGGTTAAATCATCGTGATGTTCTCGATGACCGCCGACGCTGCGAATCGATCGAACGAACGTCCCGACGACGCGCGTTCGGACAATGATCGTGAAGTTGACACGAAGAGAGGTTCAAGCAAAGCCATAACCACTGAAAATGTTTCGCCCAATTACATATCTTATAGCGATTTTCGTTACGTTGTTATCAGCGCAAATACATAACAAAAAACAAATTGTCAGTTTTACGTCCTGGAGAGTGCATTCTAGATTTTAAGTGAAACTAACTCATCGTCTTGACAAACTGAAATCTGTTGACAAACTGAAAATGATAATTAATTAATTGATGTTAATTATTTCATTAATAACTCATACATTTTCTTTTTTACGTTTATGTTTGTCGTTTTTGTCGACTTGATAAATATGATATAAGAATAATAAAAATAGTGAAAATAAGCGAAAGAATACTAGAAATTGATGGTTAAAGAAACTTGTGACAAATATTGATGGAACATTTTTGTCTGTCGGCAGAACGAATGGTTAACTTGAAATTTAGAGTGGACTTTGTGATAGCTAAAATTGGCATTTCATATTTTATTGTGTCATATTCAAGTGGCTACTAAAGAAAGGCAATAATGCGCGACTGATTGAATCGGAAATGACAACCCGGGTGAAAGAATTCCGCCTCTCCTTCTCTCTCTTTCTCTCTCTCTCTCTCTCTCTCTCTCTCTCTCTCTCTCTTTCCCCATACGAGTGCAGTTATGCAAGATCAATCATCTTATACAACGTTAATCATTCCGAATCTACTAATGTATGGTAAAGTTCGTCACGCTCGAAAAGGCGAATCGCGCCGCCTCGTCAGCGTTTATATAATACCATGACCATCGAGAGTACGTCAATTTCACTTCGACCCATCAAAATCCCGACGGTGCGTATTTCAATCGCACCACTCGACCGTCTCGATCCGCGTTCTCGAATTTTCCACGTCTTATCAGCCGCGAAGCGGCGTGGTTGCATCGCGCCGTCGGGCACGAGCAAGGCGCAGGGCACCGAGACGTGCGCTTCAGTCCAAGAGGCTGCGATTAACTCGATCATCGCGGGTAATGTCACGGCTCGGTTGTAGCCGTTGCTCTTAATTCGATTCAATGGATGTGTCATCGCGCGCGCACGCTCGACCACACTGAATCATTGCGGCCTATTTAGCGCGACACCGTCGTCGGCTTCCTCGGCGGCGGTGGCGGCGGCGACGGCATTGTCGTTGACAACTCCTCGGCTGTCACCCCGACTCGCGAATACGTGCACTCGTGGACCGCCGCGGTACTTTCACCTCGCGACACGGCCCGAAAGTTTTTCGCCTTACTCCGGTCCGTTGCGCCGGTGAAATGAAGCGTGCTCGCAATTTCGGCGAGTTCCCAATCCGCGATCGCTGTCGAGCGCGCTTTATTAACTTGCTTCCGGAAGGTTTCAAAACGCGAAGCGAGACACCATCTCAGTCGACCGTCATCGTACGTCCCGACAGTCCCGTCAATATCGAGCTAAGTGTCCTTTTAGTAAGGCGCTTCATGCCTCCGAGTAGCATTTCTTTTCTCCGCTCATTGGCGATCGGGTATTGCGAGTAATTTGCTTCGCGCTGGAAAGAATCATTCAATCAGATCTGACTTAATTACGTGTGGAGGATCCTGTCGGTTAATTATGTAAAACATCGGGGATTACGTGCGTTTCCGGGTGGGGAAAATTTGATTCTCCGTGGATCTTTCGATTTGCGAGGCAATGTATGGTGCTGCAAACGTGAAATAACATCGATTAATTGTGTAAAAAAATGTTGATTAATTATGTGAAGTGTCGGGGCGTTGCCGGGAGTAGAAAACTCTGATTTTCTGTACAATTTTTGGCTCAAGAAATGACGCACGGTACAGCAAAATATAGAAGCACGAAATGCGTATAACTGTCATGTTTCCACTGTCACTTGGTAATTTAGTTCGTCGTCGAAACACATATATTCTTCGTATCTCTGGTCGGTACTCGTCAAAATTATACTGATTTAAATCTCCGGCTGCGTGTCTATCTTGAAAAAAGACGTTACTATTGAACATTAATTCTGAGAAAAAGTCACATTACACACGTTCTTATCGTTCCTTCGACCCTGCGCTGATGCAACGAATTATTTTCATAATATTCTTCCTGGATTCACCTCCATAACAGATCTTTATCTTAACGGAACTTTAATTTCAATGTAAGAATTCGCATCGCGAACGGTAACATTTTGTAGAGCTCTATTCGCTCTATTCGATTCTAATTTGTCATGTAATTCATGTTCAGAATAATATTCGATGTTTATGAGATATAGCGTACAATTTTTAACATATTTAAAAGCATAAAAGCAATAAAAAGTAGAAGAAAATAAGCACGTGCGAAAGAGAGAAAAAGCTCCATCCTAGTAAATACAATTTTATTAATAATAATAATTTTATTAATAATAATAATAATAGTAATTTTTCATTGAGTGACATAAATAATAATTCACGTAGAAAATATTGTAGTGAAAATTATAACATTTTTGTAATCTAGGACCATACAAAATAATAATACACATTTGGTTTTTTATCATAAAATTATGGTAATTATATGAATGTTTTTTGTATCGTATATTCAAATCGTCGCCAAGTTTATTATTTTCATTAGTAATTTCCACTATAATTTTAGTACAATCTACGTTTTACAAGAAACATTGTAAAAGAGAATATAAGTTTAATTCTTACTACAATAATTCTTACTACAATATCATCTCAATGTAGATAAGAGAGAAAATCAACTGATGATCATTAATTCATGATTAATTGACAGTTGTGTTAAAAATAGCTTTATCGTTTTTATTGGACATTTTTCCTTGAAATCATCTTTGATACTGTCTTATTGCTCCTCATACCGATACTAATCGACCGATCATTATTTCTGATACTGGTTATCCTCGCTGACGCGACATCGATTTTAAAGGTCGCCCGATCGGGATTCTACGTGGCTAGTACTGAATAGCCTCACGAGATTACCGCGTTCCCCTTTACGCACGCAAGCCAAAGTACGAGGTTTATCTCTCTTGATCCGGTTTGTTCTCTGTGTAAAAACAGCTTTACATCATCGCGAGAAGAGTTTGGACGGCAAGAATTGAACAAATCGATTGATTGGTCAGCTCCACTCATTTGATGTCCTTCAGCACGACATTGATAATAAATAATATGCGGCAAACAACTATAAATAAAGAAAAAAAAATGTTATATGTCGGGCATGATTAATTATTATTCAGAGCCGTGAATATATTATATATGTAGTAATTTCATGAGATGTTATTTGTCTGCTAAAGGATGAACTTTGCGACCATTAACCATTAACGACGATGTCGATCTCATCGCGGATTTACTCACGGCTGAAGGCAAGTATGGCGAGTTGCATCGCGCTCGGTATATTGTCGTATTCGACGTCGCTTTTTTCTCTCCCTCTCTCACCTTCGCGGATACTTGTCGTATGTGCATACGTAAGACATTCGATAGCGTTTGAGCACGTGAGAACGTGAGTCAATGATGTAACGAGCTCCGCGGAAACTTTCGGGCCCTTACGCGACACTCGCGGAAAGTTACGGAGAGGATACGAATGATCCCGTGCAGGGAAGAATTCTTCAAGCAAATTTAAGCACGACTTTATTAAGTTTCAATTAACAATTGATTCTAATCGGTAATGAGTCAGCCAATAATTAATTAATATCTGACATCGGACTTATAAATTGCGAACTGGCGTTAGCAAGAAACGACATGGGGATTTACGAAGGAATGAAGCAAGTTCTTAATTCGTTGTGTCGTGTGTATGTGTGTGTATATAAGAAATTCTTTTCAAATGTGAAATCTTAATTTAGAATGGGTCTTATAAATTCTTGATTTAACGTGTCCCTTCGCCGAGCTGTTTACACATTCTATATTATAAAACATTTGTGCTCACATACTATATTAATCATTTTATTTCTTATGTCATCCATTTTTGTCGATGAAGTAAAACATTTTTCGGGATACGCGGATTAAGATGGAAATCGGTGCAAGCTTTCGTAAATTCATAATAGAAACCATCGGTGAAAGACAAGTCGCTATTACAGTAGTATTACTGCGTCCAGCATTATTTTCTCGTCGCGCGAGTAATACTAAGGGGGAATGGTGTCTGAGACAGGCTCGGCGTGTTTTACATATTATGTGGTGATTGGCGTAAGAGCAGGAAGCACTCTTATATAACACGAAGTAATCATTGCATGCAGATAGATATACACACATGTACATACACACACACACATATGCATCACGCATGCACACACATGCGTGCTACGACAGACTACGTTTAGTTGTATCTCTGTTTGAACAACGGTTTGTCATACCGAATTCTAATCGTGGTTCGAACGAACAAACTACTTTAACGCTTGACAGCGAATGGGAATTGTAAATCTCACGTAAAGACGAACAATCATTGAGGAATAATTTTCAGGTAGCAAGAGAGACGATGTATATTAAAGTTACAGTTAGGAGTTAGAGTTAATTAACATTGTAGTAACAAAATAGTGAATGTGTTAAATTAATTCGAGAAAGTTAATCTGGCCCTTTTCCAAAAGCGGGTGAAGAACAATCTGAGAGAGTATCTTCTAAGAGTTTTCGTCTCAAAATTTGCAGCTATTTTTACTTTTCAAAGCATCTCAGTGCAACATTAAAGATTCTTTTTCCAAAAGTGGGTGAAGAACAATCTGGAGGAGCAGCTTTTGAGATTTTTCTAAATTTGCAGTCATTTTAATTATTTTTCAGAAAATCTCTTGGTGCAATATTAGAGACTTTTTCCCTTGAATTTTTGCGACAAGAAACTGTCTGCCCGTGCGATTTTCTCGCGCAGTACGAGTTTCTCGCGAGATTCTCGCGCTTTTTCCGACGCGCGGTGATTAGCACGATCCGTGATTCGACTTTCGACGAGTGCCATTCGCCGTCGATTTGCGCGACGAAACGCTTCTCGTGCGAAAGCGACCAATTTGCCAACACTTTGCCGCCGCCGATGCAAATTTTCGTTTTTACGACTGCAGATTACCGGTAATAAGGAAAGCGCAGCAACGAGGTCTTCGCTCGTCGGCACCCACGACTTTTTGCCGGTACAACACCACGGGGTAACACGATTGTAACTCGCCGGTCGCGCGGGCGATAAAACTACGAATACGATCGCGTAAGTGCTGTAATTGTCTTCGCGCAGCCGCGGTCGCAGGGTTGTGAGATAAAGCGCGAGTGAAGATTCATTGAAGGCTGCGCGCTTTTTGTACACGCTACTCTCTCATGTGTCACACTGTATCGCAATCGACTAGTAAAATTGGCGCGAGTTATACCGAAGTAAGGAGAGAACGCGGCGCGCTGTCGTGCACGGTGAGAATCTCAGGCTGACTCGCGTAACGACAACGCGTATGAGAAAGCCGTGATTTCGCGAAGATGGATTTCCATCAACGCCGTTCGCACTCCTATTCGCCGCAGGTGCAGCGATCGGAAAAAGAGACGCCGGCCTCTTCGGCGCGTCTCGAGTTCAACGAACTGTCGGTTCGTTCGCGTTCCCATCATCGAATCGTCGAAACGAGGAAACTCGGCGTTCTCATTATGAGCCTTTATTTACGATAGCAATCTGCCGCGAGAAACCTTTCTCTCTTTTTCTCTCTCTCTCTCTTTCTTTATGTCTCTTTTCTTCTCTGTCTCTTTCTTTGAACTAGCAATTACGGGGCCGGAATATGCAGAGCAGTTCGGATGAAATTACTCTTCTCTTCTCTCCTTCGCTCTCGCATCGCGATGGACGCGAGCACGCGGCGCAAGATTCGTGAGTGCACTTATCTAGTCTTGTCTATCATCCTTTGTTCGTCCAATGGAGACTCGGCCGATTTATTTAAAATTAAAGGTCGCGATGCAATTGCCATCCGACTTGTTCGGGAGTCGAGAAGAAAAAAAGGAATGAAATCGATATTTCCAGTCCAAGAGAAATCTTGCTCTTGAATTTTCCACGGGGAACATCGCAAATTCATAAATATGCGAACATCGACTCGCGAATCACGTAGCACGCAGAAATTCTCAGGGAGAAATCCTCATCCGGCATGACGGTGCCCCGTGATTTTTGTTTTGAGAGACGATCTCCGTAGGCGAGGTGAATTACACGCATGTGTCGATTAGATATCGACTCGCTCCGAGTCGCGGGCTCTGCAAACCGACGCCTGGCTGCGTTATTGGCTCGGCAGGAATGCAGCATTCGATCGACCAAGCAACAGCCGGTGCAGGGAACGAGCCAAACGAAAACCTGCGTCGCGGCGCTCCTTTTAGCGACTCGCTGCGACGGTTTCTCGGATACGCTGGCGGAGAGTTTTCCATTCGTGCAATGATTACAACGCTAATGAGAGGCGTCCGTCCGTAGGAATTCGCGTGGGCAAGCTTTGTTTCTCGGAAATATCAATTATCTGGCTCAAACGCGCGCGCATAAAAACATTGTTCATATTATTTTTTAATTCCATCATGACAAGAGGCGCGCAAGAAAATACGGTTAGACTCGCGTTGAGAAAAATGTTTGCTATTTGTAGCTGTAATCACATATAGAAATAATTGTGGCGAAGAAAATTATTTTTTAAATTCCATTTTTTGTTTTATTTAATTACAATTTTATTTATTTTTTAATTATTACTTTAATTTTATTTTTTTACGTTTTTATGTTAAATTCTATTGTAATATTTGTGATAATAACTATATGTTATCATCACTATTTCTGTGCTAGAATAATCAGAAAATACGGTTGGGGCCAAATGTAATTATAATTTTAGTTAAATTAATCATTTTTTCCCTCAGTGCGCGGGATTCTTGAAAGGATTAGAACTGCATAATGAATTATTGTTTAGTCGATGCTTGACGTAAGTAAGATCTCTCTTCGGTGTTTTCCATCCGTGCTGTCCGAGCGGAAAGAGCTTTCGGTTGAAAGGTTAATGAGAAGGAACGATGGGACAGTCACGCGAAGATTAGCTGTGACAAATGATGGTCAGCGATTACGCCGGCGGACGTATGCTGAAGATGTTCCTCGAGTTGTACAAGAACACTTGCATAATACTGATCTCAAAGAGTAGAATCTTGTCCGCGTCTCTCGTTAGTGGCACTTCAACTTCGGCCGAGCCCGATACCTCGCGAATGATCGATCACCACTTTGGCGCGAACACGAGAACGAGAAAAAACGACTCTGTTTTTCCCGTCTTTTTTTACTCGTGCCTCTTGAGGAGATACAAGAAAGAGGTACAAGAACGAGAAAGAATGGAGTACGTTAGTCTATACATTTTTATAATTCGCTCTTCATGATTGTGCGCGATTTGCTTTCTACATTCCAGGTAAATCACTCGCGATTGACATCGACGTTGAAAGCGACGTTTTCAATTTCGTTTACCGCGGCGAATAGAGAGAGAGAGAGAGAGAGAGAGAGAGAGAGAGAGAGAGAGAGAGAGA